>NC_133204.1:45725671-45803171 GCF_958299795.1 Porites lutea | reverse complement strand
TTTTTGGGACCCTTTTTCGTTCTTTCTTATGGTGGGGGAGTTGAGGGGGGGGGGGGGGAGGGGTGGATTAAGCCGTCTTTGTTAGATTGCTTAAGACTCCTACCAAGCATTAAGGGGACAGCTTTTTAAGCGAAGTCTAAATAGAACTTATGTTTCGTATTCTAAGTTGCAAAGAAGAGTTATTTGTGAACCATATTTTGTTAGTTATGTAACAATATTTATATTCTTGCACCGGAACAAATCGCTACCTTTATTTAAAGCTAGAGTATTTGAACATTCCAATATTAATATTCTCTGATCTCTCGGCTAAAGTAAATGAGTGGAAACTAGTAAGGTGGTTCCAACTTTTGATTCTTTGGACAAAATCCTGGGGTAAACTTATTTGGCAGTATTTTACTAAATGAAATTTGGAATTTCTGTCGAAATTTGCTTTTTGCCACTATACAGTTAGAATACTCGAGCAATTGTGGAGTAAAAGTATATTACAGAAATTAATGAATTCATAAAATACATTAGGCACAAACTATGCTACAACAGTTGTCATATTTCGTTAAAGAAAAAAAAAGACGAAAGCGGTTTAGGATTTTTTATGTCACACCTATCGCGCTAATGTTTGGCGTCTAAGGGGCGTTTCTACAGTTTCTACGACCTCATATTATGACGCATTCTAAGTACAGTGATACACCTGCGATAAAAATTAAGTTTTGTATAGATTATAGACAGCTTGCAGTCCCGCTTTTTCTCTTTAAATCCGTCTAGTTCTTATCTCAGCCAGCGCGATTGCAAACCACGACTTTATGTTATATTATACAGCTTACACCCTCACACATTGCAAAAAGAAAAAAAAACGCTGTGAAAGCGTATATTTGGACGGGGTTGTACTAAGCTTATGTAAAGTCTGTTGTGAGTATGAGGGATAAGTGGGTAGTGCAGTGGTATTGTATATTTGGGGGATTAGTTGAGATGAGTGGAGTAGTAGGCGTGGAGTTATATTCGAAGTTGATTGCTAAGATAATGGGTGTAGTTTGTTAGGTAGTTGCTGGGTTTCTACATGGGGTTGTTTTTATTGGATGTTAGTAATAGGGTCGAACTCTGTTAATAGTGGCACAGAACTGTTGATAGAAAATGTCTGTATTAAGTGACAAGTTTTACAAACATACTGTTTGTTTTCCATCAAATGAAGACTGCACATTGAAAACATTTTGACACGAATATTTTTTTTTGCCAAAAATGTGAACTGATCTCTTATAGAGTAATCGATTACAAAAACAACATCATAACAGAAACCTTTTCTTATTTTTTTTTTGTTCTGTTCAATTCAAAAATCTACATCCCGATCTGCCTGTTTTCTTTTCTCCTTGTTACTACATGTTTCTTTTTAAGAGGTTCCATCTCACAATACTCAAATGAACTATACCTGTGTTTCCTACTAATCTTTTTCCTTTTACTGCTTTCAATTTTGCATGAGCATAATATAAAGTGTATTTCATATTGTAGTATTTGACAATTGAACTTACTTTGTGTAAGTTTACAAATTTCTTAAACTAATTTTTTTTCTTCTTCTCCTTTCCTTCTCCTCACTCTTTCCTTTTCTTTCGTTACTATGATTTTGGAGCCTTTCGGCCTTAAGGAACGTGATTTTTGACGCTTCTTCACACAAATGACTGCAAATTTCCTTAGGTTGGTTTTCAAAAAATCGGCTAGATGTTTCCAAAGAATTCTGCCAATCTGTCAAAGTGTACCATTTGCTTGTGAAAGACGGCGTTTCAGGCCATTTGGCATCAATGCTGCTCATTTCGCTGAATCAATTGTTTCCAAAGAATTCTGCCAATCTGTCAATGCGTGCCATCTCCAATGTAACTCTTGTTAAAACTAAGAAAGCAACCATTGCTTTTTTTTTCTTTTCCTCCTTTTCTTCTCCTAGCTCTTCCTTTTCTCCTTTCCTTTTCTTTCGTTACTTTGATTTTGGAGCTTCTCGGCTTAAGAAACGTGCCTTTTGACGGTTTTTTACACAAATGACTGCAAATCTTGTTGGGTTGGTTTTCAAAAAATCGGCTAGATATTTAATGATCTCTTTAAATCGTTTTTCAATTTGGTTATTAGACTATGACTCATTTTGTCGGGAAAATACCTTTCTGTATGACATTATTGACTTCCTGCTGTTAGGAAAAGTCCCTGCTATAATTAGTAACTTCGTGTTATACGCTAGTTATTATGTATATTTAAAACTCAATCAGCGGACCGTAAAAAGGCCCAAGGTTGATAGTAGTATAGTAGTTGGGGAAAATGGACGAAGACGAAGACGGAATCTATTTGTGTATCAGCGTTAGCGGTGCGAAACGCTGTTACCCTTAACTACTATACTACTGGTGTTATCGCCCGGCGAATAAAAATAGAATGAACGGTTGTTCAACTGACACCAGGATCGTTGCCAACGCTTTTTACTTTCTAGCAAGAAACTTTGGAAAGTTTTCTTTTACATCAGAAGCACGCTCAGTATAACTAACTTCCGCAAACCAAAAACCTTGAACCTTCGACGTCAGATGATTCGACCAAAATGAAGAACAGCTATGGTTTCTCGATTTGGGAGCGGCCTCATCTTGAAAATATCTCCAGGCCAGGCAGCACAGCAAAATGCAGATATGCCTGGAGGCATTCAGGCACGCAGTTGATTACCGGTCTCTATTCCATCCGGGAACTAGCTTGATGGCAATAATCTGGACCTTTAACCTGTTCGGTTCGACTTAGTGAAAGTACGAGAGCTCCCCAACTCTCTAAATACAAATTGAACTTTATTTACGAGCAAAACGCAAGAGAACTTTGTGACAGTTCGATTACCAACGAAAGAGAGAAAACTGGCCAAATTCGACCTCTTATATAATACGAAGACCTTTTGAAGAAAAACCGGTCAGTCAAGTTTAAAGCGTGCTATAGAAAGTTCTCGAAACATTTTTAATATGCTAATTAGCTCCTTGAAATAAACAGTCATAACAAAATACAACTTGAACAAAAAACATGTCTAAGTTAATTCTATCAAGTCTGCTTCTCCCTATACGGTATTTTCTAAAGTGGTGCCGACCAGGGGCTAGATTTGCTGCGGAGGATGGTTAGTGTTCGAAACGTCAGCTATTAAAAATATTTTCTTAATAGTTATTTGAGTTTATAACCTTTATCAATTCGGTAACTTATTATGTTATATGGAGTCTCCCTGGAGACCGGCCGCAAGGGTCGTCTAGGGGGACTGTTGCGACATCAGGTGATCTCAGATTATTCAGTTTTAATTTTAGGCTTTTGAACTTTGTCTTCTGATCTATTCAAGTGTGCAGAAAACTAACTGTTGAAATACAAAATGGTTTTTTGTTTTATGGAAAAACAAAATGTAGCACAGTGAAGAACTGCCAAAGAGGCCTGATTAGAATGGTCACACAATAGGATTTGATCCACAGACTGAGAAGTAAGAACTTCTTCCAATTTCTTTTCGGTCAGCTTTTGGTTCTACCTCGTTGAGCCTATTGTTTTCAGTCTATCTAAAAACCTGATATACTGGGGCTTGATCGTGACCATTGCCTCCATCGTACTTGCAAACATCTCTTGGTTGAAAATGTGCATGGCGAGCGGCAGGAAATGGAACCAAATTTTCTTATCTCGCATTTCTTCAGACGCTTGAGTGATGTTTTGAATGATGGCTGATGATACCAATCAAGAACCAAGAGTATCAAACTGGTCGACTCTTTTAAGAGGAAAAGCTTGCGTTGGAGCTTTTGTAATTGCCTGGATGTGTATTGTAGTGCTTTCAGTTTTGCTTGCTTTGATGAAAGTTTCCGCTGAACCTTGCAATTCGAAAGAGACAGATGATTGTAGCCAATCAACTATCTCATTGGTTGGAAAGATTTGTGGAGGTGTCTTCATCTTATTTTTTGTTGTGATTGGAGCTGCAGTAATAGCTTGCAACAAACGACACAGGCCTGAAAGCAACTCAGTAGACGTAGTTGTCTCCGAGATTCCCATGGAAGATTTGGAAAAATCTCCAGCCCCAATCCTTCCGTATAATCATATTCCTCATCGTCTGGTATGTGCTGAAGCTTGTTGTACAGATTTGCCTGACTATTTTATCGCGATTTCAAATGTTCCGAAAGTTTCTCCACACTTAGGAAAGCGAGGATTTTGGACGGAAGACATTGATAACTCGGATGATGAAAAGGACCCGCCACCATGTTATGAGCAAGCTCTTAGAATGTATGGATTGATATCAATCAAGTCCGCCGATCTTGAGGATCAGCATCAACAGGGGAATAGTGAAGATACAAGACTATAGTATCATAGCCCCGGATTATTAAGACTTCAGGGCAGACTAACTTGCTTTGACTTGGGTTGATTCTTTGAATCACCGAAGTTGGATTTTCATGGACTTTCATGGGTGAAATATAATTCAGTTTTTAGAAACTATATCTCTTAACAGTCTTGCTTGTATTGAGCATACGGACTGAGCGAAAACCTCTACTTTCACACCACTATCAAATGTCAGAGGCGTTCGCGTTGACATGGGTTTATTCTGCGAGTCAGCAGATTGAAGTTGGACTTTCATGTGTGCATACATATAACAGTTTTTAAAATGAAATGACGAAATTCAAATTGATCATCAACTAAAGTGCTCAATGGGTTTACCAGAGCTTTGAATAGATATGTAGACTTGAACTAGGTCAAAAACATTTACTTGCTACTCAGAGTTTCATGCTATTTCCTATTCAAATGTAACGAAGAAGTGTAATTTATGTCTGTGGGAGAAGTACTATATAATTTGTAGACCGAATATGGCGACCCTGAACAACAGAAATGAACTCGTATCAAGTTGCAGACATGCAAAGAAATTTCTTCTGAATAACGTGATTATTTAAGCCTATAAGACGTATTTTATTTTATTCTATTTTATTATTATTATATATATTTTTATTATTATTATTTTTTTTTTTCAGCGGTTTACTGAAAATTGTTTTTCCGTTGCTATGTAACCCAGCCTATTATGAATCGCTACCGTTTTTTTCAAAATCACTCTAAAACACCATGTAATGTTTCTTTTTGGCAGTTGCCTGATGATTGCTTCTCATGAAGCATGAAACTCTGAGTAGCAAGTAAATGTTTTTGACCTAGTTCAAGTCTACATATCTATAACAGTTTTTTTATATTTTATTTCTTAACAGTCTTGCATGTATTGAGCATCTTTTAGGGTTTGAGCACACAGGACTATGGTGAAAACATCTAATTCCACCACTGTCAAATGTCTGAGGCGTTTTTTAAAACGTTGACATGGGTTATTCTTGGAGTCAGCAGATTGAAGTTGGTTCAGGGATGCAAGTAGATAGCAGTTTTTAGACATTATATCTTTTAACAGTCTTACATGTATTGAGACATGAGTGAAAACCTGTACTTCCACCACGATCAGACGCCGCTCGAGGGGTTTCATGTTTCATCTGTGTGATTTCATTTAGATCGTTTACCACTTGATGGAAACATGGGCAAAAATGCATAGAACAGGTAGTTAAAGATTTTTTCTCAGTGCATTTTCTGAAAATAATGAGCTTCTTTTCTTGGTAAATGCTATGCTCCCGAGTACAAGTATTTCTGGCAAATAGCTCCGACGGTGAGCAACACTCTCAGAGTTTTCAAACTCTTATTATTTTAAAGTCCCGCCCATCGGCTTTAGTAGATTTTAGAAAGGTTAAGTTATTAGCGTATTGTTGGTATATTAAATAGTGAATAGTGAATAGTGAAAGTAGGGCCCACCTTAGCTTTCAAGTATTTTGCTCAAAGTTTTACAAATTTCCCTCGACGGTTGACAGGGAATCAGATGAAACTTTCGACTGTCAATTGATTCAGCGACCTAAAGCTAACTGAGCATAATAATTAGACTTTTTGCCATCACAAAACGGTTTTTTTGCTTAATTACTTAAACTCAAGAAAATGTTACCTAACTGTGAATTAGGGACCACTTGCAAAGTAATGGTAACGCACAGAACAGTAGAAAAACTTAGTCAATGTAACAAAAAAGTATTCTTATATGAGAAGTATGTAATTCATGCAATTGATTACTGACTCAAACAATTTTATTTTAATTCGTGATGATTTAGAGCAGGGGCCGCAACTTGCGTCATTGGGGGTTTTCTGTCAAGTTTAAACAAGGGCCATAATGGGATATGGCTCTTGGTTTAATGTACGTTTGATGAACTGCAGGATATTTATTTTTACATCTAGCCTTTGTTTTTGGGACCCTTTTTCGTTCTTTTTTATGGTGGGGGAGGGTGGGGGAGGGGGTTAATTAGATTGCTAAAGACTCCTACCAAGCATTAATGGACAGCTTTTTAAGCGAAGTCTAAATAGAACTTATGTTTCGTATTCTAAGTTGCAAAGAAGAGTTATTTGTGAACCATATTTTGTTAGTTGTGTAACAATATTTATATTCCTTCACCGGAACAAATCGCTACCTTTAATTAAAGCTAGAGTATTTGAACATTCCATATTAATATTCTCTGATCTCTCGGCTAAAGTAAATGAGTGGAGTCTAGTAAGGTGGCTCCAACTCTTGACTCTTTGGACAAAATCCTGGGGTTAACTTATTTGGTAGTATTTTGCTAAATGAAATTTGGAATTTCTGTCGAATTTTGCTTTTTGCAAGTTTACAGTTAAAATACTTGAGCGATAAAAATTGTGGAGTAAAAGTATTACAGAAATTAATGCATTCATAAGAATACATTAGGCACAAACTATGCTACAACAGTTGTCATACCTAAAAAAATAGACGACAGCGGTTAATGATTTTTCATGTCACACCTATTGCGCTAATGTTTGGCGTCTAAGGGGCGTTTCTACAGTTTCTACGAGCTCATATTATGACGCATTCTCAGTACAGTGATCCACGTGCGATCAAAATTAAGTTTTGTATAGATTATAGACTGCTTGCCGTCCCGCTTTTTCTCTTCAAATCTGTCTAGTTCTTGTCTCAGCCAGCGCGATTGCAAACCACGACGTTATGTTACATTATGCAGCTTACACTCTCGTTTATCGTGGCTGGGGTGCTTGGGTTTCTCGTGCAGTAACTTTGCAAAGAAAAACAAGACGCTGTGGGACCGTTTATTTGGGCGTGGTTGTACTACGCGTATGTGAAGTTTGTTATGAGTATGAGGGATACGTGGGTAGTGCAGTGGTATTGTATATTTGGGGGATTACTTGAGATGAGTGAAGTAGTAGGCGTGGAGTTATATTCGAAGTTGATTGCTAAGATAATGGGTGTACTTTGTGAGGTCGTTGCTGGGTTTCTACATGGGGTTGTTTTTATTGGATGTTGGTAATGGAGTCGAACTCTGTTAATAGTGGCACTGAGGTGCTGATAGAAAATGTCTGTATTAAGTGACATGTTTTACAAACATACTGTTTGTTTTCCATCAAATGAAGACCGCACACTGAAAAAATATTTACTTTTGCCAAAAATGTGAACTGATCTCTTATAAAGTAATCGATTACAAACACAACATACATAACAGAGACCTTTTCCTATTTTATTTTTATACTGTTCAATGCAAAAATCTACACCCCGATCTGCCTATTTTCTTTTCTCCTTGTTACTACATGTTTCTTTTTAAGAGGTTCCATCTCACAATACTCAAATGAACTATACCTGTGTCTCCTCGCAATCTTTTTCCTTTCACTGATTTCAATTTTGCATGAGCATAATATAAAGTGTATTTCATGTTGTAGTCTTTGCAAATTTAACTTACTTTGTGTAATTTTACAAATTTCTTCAACTAATTTTTTTTCTTCTTCTCCTTTCCTTCTCCTCACTCTTTCTTTTTCTTTCGTTACTATGATTTTGGAGCCTTTCGGCCTTAAGGAACGTGGTTTTTGACGCTTTTTCACACAAATGACTGCAAATTTCCTTAGGTTGGTTTTCAAAACATCGTCTAGATGTTTCCAAAGAATTTTGGCAATCTGTCAAAGTGTGCCATTTGCTTGTGAAAGACGGCGTTTCAGGCCATTTCGCTCAATGCTTCTCATTTCGCTGAATCAATTGATTCCAAAGAATTCTGCCAATCTGTCAAAGTGTGCCATCTCCAGTGTAACTCTTGTAAAAACTAAGAGTGCAACCATAGCTTTTTTTTCTTCTCGTCCTTTTCTGCTCCTCGCTCTTCCTTTCCTCCTTTCCTTTTCTTTCATTAATTTGATTTTGGAGCTTCTCGTGCTAAAGAAACGTGCCTTTTAACGGTTTTTACACAAACGACTCCAATATTGTTGGGTTGGTTTTCAAAAGATCGGCTAGATATTTAATTATCTCTTTAAATCGTTTTGCCTAAAAGGAGGACTTAAAGCGGAACACCTCTTAAGGTTGGTTTAGTTGACATTGCGTAGAACAGACATTATAATAAAAAAAGCCCCTTATAGGGGACAAAAAATCGCATTCCACATTAAAGTAAAGATTGAATTGGAGTTTATTATAAAGCTCATTTTGAAGAGGTAATAGCACGTACCGCGAGAACAGGTTTATTATGTGCAGTAAAAACGTGGGGCTACACAGTTTTGTTATTTTTCAATTTGGTCAGTAGACTATGACTTATTTTGTCGCGAAAATACCGGCCGTATGACATTATTGACTTCCTGCTGTTAGGGAAAGTCCCTGCTACAATTACTAACTGTTGTACGCTCAAGTTATTATGTATATTTAAAGCTCAATCAGCGGCCCGTAAAAAGGCCCAAGGTTGATAGTAGTATAGTAGTTGGGGGAAATGGACGAAGACGAAGACGGAGTCCATTTGTGTATCAGCGTTACCGGTGCGAAACGCTGTTACCCTTAACTACTATACTACTGTGTTATCCCCGGCGAGTAAAAATAGAATGAAGGGTTGTTCAACTGACAGCAGGATCGTTGCCAACGCTTTTTCCTTTCGAGCAAGAAACTTCGGAAAGTTTTTTTTACATCAGAAGCACGCTCAGTATAACTAACTTCGGCAAACCAAAAACCTTGAACCTTCGACGTCAGATCATTCGACCAAAAATGAAGAACAGCTATGGTTTCTCGATTTGGAAGCGGCCTCATCTTGAAAATATCTCCAGGCCAGGCAGCACAGCAAAATGCAGATATGCATACAATACGAAGACCTTTTCAAGAAAAACCGGTTTGTCCAGTTCAAAGCGTGCTATAGAAAGTTCTCGAAACGTTTTTAACATGCTAATTAGCTCCTTGAAATAAACAGTCATAACAAAATACAACTTGAACGAAAAACATGTCTAAGTTCCATCAAGACTGCTTCTCCCTATACGCTATTTTCTAAAGTGGCACCGACCAAGGGCTAGATTTGCTGCGGAGGATGGTTAGTGTTCGAAACGTCAACTACTAAAAATATTTTCTTGGTAGTTATTTGAGTTTATAACGTTTATCAACTCGGTAACTTATTATGTTATCTGGAGTCTCCCTGGAACCCGCCGCGCGGGTGTCTCAGGGGACTGTTGCGACATCAGGTGATCTCAGGCCATTCAGCTTTTGTCCTTTGTCCTTTGTCTTCTGATCTATTCAAGCGTGCCGAAAACTAACTGTTAAAATACAAAATGGTTTTTTGCTGTATGGAAAAACAAAACGTAGCACAGTGAAGAACTGCCGAAGAGGTTTGATTTGAATGGTCACACAATAGGATTTGATCCACAGACGGAGAAGTAAAAACTCCTTCCAATTTCTTTTCGGTCAGCTTATGGTTCTACCTCGTTGAGCCTATTGTTTTCAGTCTATCTAAAAACCTGATATACTGTGGCTTGATCGTGACCATTGCCTCAGTTGTACTTGCAAACACCTTTTGGTTGAAAATGTGCATGGCGAGCGGCAGGAAATGGAACCAAATTTTCTTATCTCGCATTTCTTCAGACACTTGAGTGATGTTTTGAATGATGGCTGATGATACCAATCAAGAACCAAGAAGATCAAAGTGGTCGACTCTTTTAAGAGGAAAAGCTTGCGTTGCAGTGTTTGTAATAGCCTGGATGTGTATTGTAGTGCTTTCAGTTTTGCTTGCTTCGATGAAGCTTTTCGCTAAACCTTGCAATTCGAAAGAGACAGATGATTGTAGCCAATCAACTATCTCATTGGTTGGAAAGATTTGTGGAGGTGCCTTCATCTTATTTTTTGTTGGCAGTGGAGCTGCGGTAATAGCTTGCAACAAAAGACACAGGCCTGAAAGCAACTCAGTAGACGTAGTTGTCTCCGAGATTCCCATGGAAGATTTGGAAAAATCTCCAGCCCCGGTCCTTCCGTATAATCATATTCCACATCGTCCGGTATGTGCTGAAGTTTGTTGTACAGATTTGCCTGACTATTTTATCGCGATTTCAAATGTTCCGAAAGTTTCGCCACACTTAGGACAGCGAGGATTTTGGACGAAAGACATTGATAACTCGGATGATGAAAAGGACCCGCCACCATGTTATGAACAAGCTCTTAGAATGTATGGATTGATATCAATCGAGTCCACCGACTTTGAAGATCAGCAACAGGGACAATAGTGAAGATACAAGACTATAGTATCATAGCCCCGGCGGTTTATCAAGACTTCAGGTTAGCCAAACTTGCATTGACTTGGGTTGATTCTTTGAATAATCGAAGATGGATTTTCATGGACTTTCATCGGTGCAAATATAATTCAGTTTTTAGAAATTATATCTCTTAACAGTTCTGCTTGTATTGAGCATACGGACCAAGCGAAAACCTCTACTTTCACACCACTGTCAAAAATCTGGGGCGTTCGCGTTGACTTGGGTTAATTCTTTGAGTCAACAGATTGAAGTTGGATTTTCATGTGTGCATATGTAAAACAGTTTTAGATAACAGTTATTCACCGAAGTGAAGGTGGCTAGTCGTGGGAGATTTTTACCGAGCTGCGAAGCAGCGAGGTAAATACCCACACCACTAGCCACCGACACTGAGGTGAATAATTGTTTTAGTATATACTAAAACAGTGAGATAATTGAGCACAAAAATGATGATTTTTAACTCAAATGCTGTTGCCAACGATTACAATTTTGGCGCGTAATGACCGATCGAACGGCCGCGGCCCTCGCATTTTCTTGCCGACAAATAAAACCTTTGAGGGCATTCGTCTAGCTCTTGGGGGGAAATTTCTCTTGTATTTAAAATCATTCTGTAAAATAAGATTAATAAAAACTTAGTTTTAAGCTTATTTATGAACAAGTCAACTAAATAAAGTAACGCAAGAATTAAGCTTAATTTGCATTTGTAAACAAAAAACGTTTTCACCGGTTTTATCGATAAATTCGAGTCAAAAAGACAAATAAGCTTTACCTGTTAAAACTTCAAAACCGAACATCGTCACCTTTACTTCCACCACTGTCAAATGTCTGAGGCGTTTTTAAAACGTTGACATGGGTTGATTATTTGAGTCAGCAGATTTAAGTTGGATCAGGGGTGCAAGTAGAAAACAGTTTTTAGACATTATATCTCTTAACAGTCTTACATGTATTGAGCATGAGTGAAAACCTTTACTTCCACCACGGTCAGACGCCGTCCGAGAGGTTTTATGTTTCCTCTGTGTGATTTCGTTTAGACCACTTACCACTCGGTGGAAACATGGGCAAAAATGTATAGAACAGATAGTTAAAGATTTTTCTCTCATTGCATTTTCTGAAATTAATGAGCTTCTTTTCGTGGTACTGTACTATGCACCCGTGTACAAGTATTTCTGGCAAATAGCGCCGACAGTGATCAACACTCTCAGAGTTTTCAAACTCTTATTATTTAAAGTCCTTTAGTAGATTTCAGAAAGGTTATTAGTAAGTTAGCAGCGTATTATTGATATATTAAACTTCGAATAGTGAAAGTAGGGCCCACCTTAGCTTTCAAGTATTTTGCTTAAATTTTTACAAATTTCCCTCGACGGTCGACAGAGAATCAGATGAAACTTTCGACTGTCAATTGATTCAGCGACCTAAAGCTAACTGAGCATAATAATTAGACTTTTGCCATCACAAAACGGATTTTTTGCTTAATTACTTATTAAAAACTCAAGAAAATGTTACCTAACTGTAAATTAGGTACCACTTGCAAAGTAATGGTAACGCACAGAACAGTAGAAAAACTTAGTCAATGTAACAAAAAATATATATTCTTATATGAGAAGTATGTAATTCATGCAATTGATTACTGACTCAAATAGTTTTATTTTAATTCGCGATGAATTAAAGCAGGGGCCGCAACTTGCGTCACTGGGGGTTTTCTGCCAAGTTTAAACAAAGGCCATAATGGAATATGGCTCTTGGTTTAATGTACGTTTGATGAACTGCAGGATATTTATTTTTACATCTAGCCTTTGTTTTTGGGACCCTTTTTCGTTCTTTCCTTATGGTGGGGGAGTGGGGGGGGGAGGGGTGGATTTAGCCGTCTTTGTTAGATTGCTTAAGACTACTATTAAGCATTAAGGGACAGTTTTTTAAGCGAAGTCTAAATAGAACTTATGTTTCGTATTCTAAGTTGCAAAGAAGAGTTATTTGTGAACCATATTTTGTTAATTGTGTAACAATATTTATATTCTTGCACCGGAACAAATCGCTACCTTTGATTAAAGTTAGAGTATTTCAAAATTCCAATATTAATTTTTTTTGATCTCCCGGCTAAAGTAAATGATTGGAGTTTAGTAAGGTGGTTCCAAGTTTTGATTCTTTTGACAAAATCCTGGGGTAGACTTATTTGGTAGTGTTTTACTAAATGAAATTTGGAATTTCTGCCGAATCTTGCTTTTTGCCTCTTTACAGTTAGAATACTCGAGCAATAAAAATTGTGGAGTAAAAGTATAATGCATTCATAAAAATTCATTAGGCACAAACTATGCTGCAACAGTTGTCATATTTCGTAAAAAAAAATAGACGACAGCGGTTAAGGATTTTTTAGTCACACCTATTGCGCTATTGTTTGACCTCTAAGGGGCGTACGACCTCATATTATGAAGCATTCTTAGTACAGTGATACACGTGCGATGAAAATTAAGTTTTTTATAGATTATAGACTGCTTGCATTCCCGCTTTTTCCCTTTAAATCCGTCTAGTTCTTATCTCAGCCAGCGCGATTGCAAACCACGACGTTATGTTATATTACACAGCTTACACCCTCGTTTATCGTGGCTGGGGTGCTTCGGTTTCTCATGCAGTAACTTTGCAAAGAAAAACAAGAAGGTGTGGGAGCGTTTATTTGGGAGTGGTTGTACTAAGCGTAGGTGAAGTTTGTTGTGAGTATGGGGGATGCGTGGGTAGTGCAGTAGTCGAAGTTGATTGCTAAGATAATGGGTGTAGTTTGTGAGGTAGTTGCTGGGTTTCTACATGGGGTTGTTTTTATTGGATGTTGGTAATAGAGTCGAACTCTGTTAATAGTGGCACTGAGGACGTGTTGATAGAAAATGTCTGTATTTAGTGACATGTTTTACAAACATACTGTTTTCCATCAAGTAAAGACTTTACACTGAAAAACTTTTGACCCGATGTTTACTTTTGCCAAAAATGTGAACTGATCTCTTATAAAGTAATCGATTACAAACACAACATACATAACAGAGAACTTTTCTTATAGTATTTTTATACTGTTCAATGCAAAAATCTATACCCCGATCTGCCTGTTTTCTTTTCTCCTCATTACTAAATGTTTCTTTTTAAGAGGTTCCATCTCACAATACTCAAATGAACTATACCTGTGTTTCCTACTAATCTTTTTCCTTTTACTGCTTTCAATTTTGCATGAGCATAATATAAAGTGTATTTCATATTGTAGTATTTGACAATTGAACTTACTTTGTGTGATTTTACAAATTTCTTCAACTAATTTTTTTTCTTCTCCTCCTTTCCTTCTCCTCACTCTTTCCTTTTCTTTCGTTACTATGATTTTGGAGCTTTTGGGCCTTAAGGAAAGTGGCTTTTGACGCTTTTTCACACAAATGACTGCAATTTTCCTTGGGTTAGTTTTAAAAAAATCGGCTAGATGTTTCCAAAGAATACTGCCAATCTGTCAAAGTGTGCCATTTGCTTGTGACATACGGCGTTTCAGGGCAGTTGGCATCAATGCTGCTCATTTCGCTGAATCAATTGTTTCCAAAGAATTCTGCCAATCTGTCAAAGTGTGCCATCTCCAATGTAACTCTTATAAAAACTAAGAAACCATCGCTTTTTTTTCTTCTCCTCCTTTCCCTCTCCTCGCTCTTCCTTTTCTCCTTTCCTTTTCTTTGTTAATTTGATTTTGGAGCTTCTCGGGCTTAATAAACGTGCCTTTTGACGCTTTTTCACACAAATGACTGCAAATTTCCTTAGGTTGGTTTTCAAAAAACCGGCTAGATATATATTGTATAAACTCCGGGATTTGGCTAGACTGTTCACGGTTCCCTGTTTTTGCGTGAGATCGTCAAGATATAGCGCGTCTTACCGTTATTATTATTTTTTTCATGGCGCGCGGCCATTTTGATTTTCAAGTGTACCGAGGCGGCAGGCGTCGAAGATTATGGCTGTAGAAGAAGGGGGGCGAGGAAAAAGGTTTTTTTTTTTCATGTTTTTCGCTTCCCCCCAAACCGTCCCCGCCCTCTAAGTAGTTTTGGCGTAGTGGATATGGATGAAGGTTTTGAAGCAAATGACTCGGGTTCAAAGCATCCTAGTTCTGTTTACCTTCCTTGTTATTTTTCTGATTACACAGTTAAGTTGGTCTTAAAGGGGCTGTGTCATGGCAGTCCAGTTCAGTTTGTTTAATTTTGCCAATTACTCGCCCTCAATCACTATGGAACTTAAAGTAAGCACAGAAATTACATGTAAATGACAAATATCAGAGATCAGAAACAAACAAATATGTCTCCTGAGCATTATTTATGAAGTTGCAAGCAGCAGGGATCAACTTTGAAAAACTGTTAGGCTGAACAGTTTTCAAAAACCCTATATTCAATCCATTTCAATCTTCTTCAGTTTTGCCCATCCTTGGAATCTGTTGTTTCTGTTGTGTTATTTTAACCTTCCTTTAATGTTTTAGGTGGTTATTTTTATGTTTTTCTCAGTTTAACGGGTATTTTGTAATTACCTACTTTGTCTGAATTTTGTGACACCACAGGCAGCCCAAGCGCACTATTTGTGGGTTCGGGCTTCAGAGGTCATTTGGTCCGAATATACTAGAATTATTAGTGTATTATCTGATGCCAAATAAATGCAAAAAGTCTTAAAGATATGAAGTCTTCTTGTTTGTCTATCTTTACTAGTAGCCTTTAAGATAACGAAAATCGATATTTCTTGCATTATTACATGTGATTCGGGCCCTTATTGTTCGAATTTTATCACATGTATTCGTATCTACAACGCTAAGAAAAAAAAAAATCATGATCACGCGAAATATTAATTCAAAAAGCTCCCTTACCTTTAGTTCATAGCCACTCTGTGTCCTACGGTCGGTTTAAACGCCGTTTAGTCGACTTTCTTTCCATCGAATACTGAACACTATAAAAGAAGGGAAGGCTGGAGACCTTCCAACCGACCCTCGCCGCTCGAAGGCCAATAAATTCCAAACAAGGCGACCGATCTCCCTAAAATTGCCACCAGCCAGACCGAAGAGTGTATACCTACCCGTTCGACGAGCGCCAGGTTCTAAATTCGGCTGCATGAGCTCGTGGAGCGCTGCATTTCGCATCGATTCTGGCCAGCTTCGCTTCGCCATGATGCGCAATCTGAACTGTTATCCTACGAGATTTGAATCTTGGAGCTTGGCGACCGCGTCAGATCGACAAAACGTCACTCTCGCGGGGGAGGGTCGTCACTTTTGCCCTATCGCAAACCGACACCAACATAATTATTAGAATTTGTTTCACTTACCATATTTTCCACTCTTCTGAACAGCCAAAAGATTTTCTTTTCTTCGGAGGAGGAAAATCCTCCTATTGTCTGGCTACTTTTGATAACATCGTTATCAACAGACTTTCTTCAAACGCTAGACACACGCGATCGCCACAGGAACCGAAACACACGTGATTTTTAATAACAAACAAGCTACGTGAAGAAGAAAAATAAATTTTAGGGTAGCTCTGAAATGAACTGTTGTTAAAATACGAAAGGAAATATCGAACTTGAACAGAACTACTGATCCAGACAACTGACTGCCACGAACTGATTTTGTAACCGTTATTGGCAAGATTTAAATCTCAAATCGGAGAAAAGACAGTTGGGGACGTTTTTGGGTTTCATGTGTCATACACGCGTGAGCTGTTTCCGGCCGAATTAAACGCACCGGCTCCCGAACAGTGTCGGTTTGCGATAGGGCAAAAG
Organism: Porites lutea; assembly: GCF_958299795.1. Taxonomy (NCBI): domain Eukaryota; kingdom Metazoa; phylum Cnidaria; class Anthozoa; order Scleractinia; family Poritidae; genus Porites; species Porites lutea. The sequence goes on along the minus strand of NC_133204.1, from coordinate 45,786,851 downwards.
TGACGACCCTCCCCCGCGAGAGTGACGTTTTGTCGATCTGACGCGGTCGCCAAGCTCCAAGATTCAAATCTCGTAGGATAACAGTTCAGATTGCGCATCATGGCGAAGCGAAGCTGGCCAGAATCGATGCGAAATGTAGCGCTCCACGAGCTCATGCAGCCGAACTTAGAACCTGGCGCTCGTCGAACGGGTAGGTATACACTCTTCGGTCTGGCTGGTGGCAATTTTAGGGAGATCGGTCGCTTTGTTTGGAATTTATTGGCCTTCGAGCGGCGAGGGTCGGTTGGAAGGTCTCCAGCCTTCCCTTCTTTTATAGTGTTCAGTATTCGATGGAAAGAAAGTTGACTAAACGGCGTTTAAACCGACCGTAGGACACAAAGTGGCTATGAATTAAAGGTAAGGGAGCTTTTTGAATTAATATTTCGCGTGATCATGATTTTTTTTTTTCTTAGCGTTGTAGATTCGAATACATGTGATAAAATTCGAACAATAAGGGCCCGAATCACATGTAATAATGCAAGAAATATCGATTTTCGTTATCTTAAAGGCTACTAGTAAAGATAGACAAACAAGAAGACTTCATATCTTCAAGACTTTTTGCATTTATTTGGCATCAGATAATACACTAATAATTCTAGTATATTCGGACCAAATGACCTCTGAAGCCCGAACCCACAAATAGTGCGCTTGGGCTGCCTGTGGTGACACAGCTTCTTTAAGTTTTTCTTTATATAATTTTATTGAAAGAAACAATCTGGCTTCAGGCGATGTTACCTAATGCTAACCTTGTAGCCCACGTAAGGAGCAAATGACCTTGATTCAACATTAATTACTGAACCTTTTCTGCTTTTCAGTCATACTTGTACATGACCCAGCTTCTGAACCGAAATGGCAATGAAGCGAAAGCCGAGAATGCCTTTAAAAACGTGTTCGCCAGCAGTCAAAACTCAAGAGTAAGTGCGGGCTGTATGTTGTCCTTTATTACTTTATTAAGTCTGTTGGTCTAAATAAATCGTCTTGCCCTTCTGAGTTCTTATCACTTCACGTACACTGCCGGAGCACGTCCCCCGTTACAAACTAAAAAACACTAAAACAACGAGTTTAGTTTCTAAATCTTTGACAAAGACATGAATAGGAAAGAGAACTCATTAAAGACAAATAAAATAAAATGATCCTTAGTCATGTCTAAGTGCGTTATGGATTGACTGTAATCCGAATGAAGGGTAAAATGCCATAAACTCTAGAAATCACTTATTTTGGCGTTCATTGCACTGCAATATCTAAAATCCAGCTTCAAGAATAATATCAGCCTGATGAATGTAGCGTTGTCTTCTCTATATAGGTAAAGGTAAAGCGACCATACTTTACGTTGATTTCTCGTGACAGTAATTCAACTGATAAACATTTTACCCCACTCTTTCCATGCTCCGTCTTAACGGTATTTAATCAAAGCTAGTCGAAGGTACACAGAGCAAATTTGAAGCAAATCCATTTTTTCGTCCAATATGTCACCGTGGATCAAACTCGGGATCTTGCATACTGAAGGCCGCGCACCAACCAGCCGTGCCATCCTTGCTGCTATAAAACCATATGGCCATATTAAAGGTATTATAAACAGAATTTGTAGAAAGTGGAACTACTCTCCAATTTTTTTGCAACAACGTTTCCAAACCAGCAACAACATTTCAGGTTTGATTCGTGAGTGGTAACACGCGAATCGTTATTCGACTTGTTTTGCAACAGTGTCGCAAAACAAGTTGCACATTTTCGTTGCCTGTTTTTCCGTACCTTAAACGACAAAGTTTTCACAGTCGGATAACTACCTCACGCGATTGCGTGAACACCCCACTTTCTCTGCCACCTTTTAGGGGCAACAACTCGTCCACGCCTGTGAAATTACTACCGACAGCAGCAATTGTGATTTCTACTAATCTTAGCATCTACAGTTTGCAGAGTACAGTTTGGGTGATGGCAAAAATGTCCATGGTACCATAGTGGCAGCTGAGACTAAGCTCAAGAATAACGTCAGAAAAGGAGCTTATCTTGTGTTCATGGAAAGCGAAAAGTCACTCAAGAAAGAGATAAAAGAAACACAAGAAAAGAAGAAAAAAGATATGGAAGAAAAGGTTTAGCTTTTGAAATCAGTTGCGTTTGTTGTGTGGTATTATCAGTCACTGACCAAGACGTAGGTGACTTCATGAGCCCGCGATTCTTTCCACCTCACGCAGCAGTGAGGTGGAAAGAATGCAAAGTACTATTACGGGAACTAAATGCGTCAGTTTCGTGCATAAATTTTTTTAGGTTCTAGAAACTATCAAATTACTTAAGTACGCAAAGCGATAAAATAAATCATCATTTAATTAACTGATTTGTTTATGTTGCAACAGTCTATCTTTCTGGAATCAGCCGAATCAGCACTTTTTTGCTCGAACATCTTGTTCCGCAACTTGACATTGGTTTTCTTTTATAATTAATTTCTTCCTATAGAGTTAACTGCATGTTAGCGAAGAAAACCTATATAGTCAGATGAATTAAAACGATTGGGTATAAAAGAACAGGAAATTTTTAATTAAACGGAGAGAGAAAGGAGGAGTAAAAATGAAAAAGAGAAAGTCAAGGAGATAGAAGCTAACACCAAGAAAGACAAAGAGAAGGAACAGAGTGAAATTGTAATGCAGTAACCGAGTAAAAAACTCAGTTAAAGAAAGTGTAAGTCTGTCTGTCTAAATAAATCGTCTTGCCCTCCTGAGTTCTTATCACTTCACACTGTCGGAGAACGTCCTCCTTTACATATAACTGGTGCAGAACTCGCGGCCCCAAACGGCTGGACAAGCTAACTTTTCTGCAGAAACGATCATAACCACTTTAACAGTACATTTATACAGCCTTTCCAGGATACCACGGGTGCTGTGTAACACCAATGAATGGCTTCAGGGAAAGAGCCAGTTTAATTGCCGTCATGTTAATTGAGGCAGTACGCATGCAAAAAACTCGTCATTTATGTCACACTCAGAAGTTAACTTATTTTTAAGGAGGGAGGTGGTATGAAAGACCTAAAAAACAGACTCTAAAAGGCTAGGGTGTGTTTGTCAGATTTTCATTAAAGAGGATCTGGTGCTCCAAAAACATCTTACGAAAACTAATTAAAAAGCTGACGCTGCTGTATAAAACACTGATAGTGCCAGTCTTACTAGTATATATAAGAGTGAGAAACATGAGAAATGTAGCCACCATCGTGCATGCTTGACAAGTTACGCACAAGTTAGACAATCAGTGGAATAGAAAGTGGAATAAAATACGCGCAGATGATAGTTTGAGTTCTTGATTTATCTGCGCAACATGGACCTTTATTATCGCAAGGCTGGCGTTAGGCGACCCGACTGTCAGCGAGTACTAAACATTTTTGCCTAACTTTCTTTGTTAAACGAACTTGAATAACACGTACTAACACCTTAATAAGTGGAATCTAGTGAGAGCCCATAGGATGTCCGCTTCTACAGAGATGTAGTTTTTGCCGTATTGGTTTTGCAATTAAAATCAATATTCAACTGTTTTAGTTATGAAACTTTTTGTTAAGTTTTTAATAGCACAATTATTATATCATTTACAATCAACAAAAAAGAGAGCTATAAGTGAAATTTAAGTCTATCCATAACGTCATTAGCAACTTTGAACACCAAAGATTCCTAACCCTTTGAGACCAATTATTAACTAAACCGACTTTTTCCTAGCGACGTCTCGAAGATACGCATGGAATCAAGAAGCGGAAATACGTACTTTCATACATGGGGTCAAAGGGTTTAGAATCATTGGTAAAACTTAAAGAAAATGTACACGAAAAGACGGCTAGACTAGTAAATAACTTGGAAATTAATCAAAACTAACCAAAGTTGGGGACATTTTAAGAATTCTTACAAGCTGTTTACGCATCGCAGTATTGCATAACCCGAATTACACGCGGAGAATACTCAACGGAGTTTTATACGGGTAGGTTCCGCCCCAAGGTCCAACCTCTTACCCTTTTATATACCATTTTTGACACAAAAGGCACCCCTTTCGTAAACCTTCTGTTGAAAAATGGTAGCCCCTTAACATACCTACTTAATACGAATAAATGACTAAAACAGAAAGTCTTATCATTTTCTTGTAACGTTGGACAAGTTAAGATGATCTAGGCATAAGGTGCGTCTGTTCGGAACAGTAGGGACTTTACGATCCGACGATGCGATGACAGCAAAAACGTCGCTTGAAAAGTGAATTTACGTTCTTCCAGTCTTAATCGCGATTATTCCTACCCATTTATTTTATCACAAGTAGGCGAACCCCCCAAGAGTTGAATTCCTAGGATCCCTTTCCAAGTTGAAAAAGAGAAATAAAATTTCGTCGTCGCTTGTTTACGCGTCCTCCCTAAAATGTAAAATAAGCCAATTTCTGGTCGTAGTCGTGCAAAAACGGCAAAGAAATGCAAAAAAATATTCTTCCTTCTAAACTTAGTGTTTTGTTGACGTTCTCGTTGCCATCGTGTCCCCAGATCTTAGAGTCCCAAGTTTCACCAAAGGCCCTTTTAAAACTTAAATGAGAGATTTTCCTACCCTTTTATATACTTCGTATCTTGAATTCCCTACCGTTTTACATACGTGATTCCTGGAAAAGGTACCCCTTTTCGGCGGAGCCTCCCGGTATAGGGGGGAGTACCCCTCCGGGGAGTTACACAAACAACGGAAATGCTCCAACGTTGACTTTGTGTCTTCCAATATTTTTTGCTTTTAAGCAAAAAATACATTTTCCACTTCAATTGGATACCACCCATTTATTTTTTCTTAGAACGAGATCTTAAAATAAAGATGGAGGAAAGGGTGTTGAAGTCTTTGACTATATATAATATTATTCAAAACTCTTTTCAAGAATCTCCAAGGGAAACCGGACGGTAAGGGACAACCTGACTTTCGTTAATGAGCCATAATATAATTCTCCTCCCTGTTTTAGCCAGAGAGGCCCCCTTTTCATTTTTTTTTTCTGTGAAAATAAAACTAAGCATGTTTGTACTTTTTTTTTTCCTTTTTAGAAAACATAAGTTTTTTCTATTCTAACTTCATGCATTACGTAATGAAAGTATTGGTTCTCACACTTGCTCACACTAGCTTTGGCTAAGAAAGAAGTCATGGATCTATATTCCCGCGTATTTTCCAGTAAAGCTATTTTGTTTTTCAACGGTGAGAGCCTTTTTACGCTACCCAATAAAACTATATTTGTTACACAATGCTTCCATTACTTGGACATGACAATTAAAACAGTGCTCTAGAATTTCCAAACTTTGTGCGGAGACCTCTTATTTGGTTTGTCCGGAATGGTGCTGGCCGATCGACCTGATCCTGAGGCAGAATCTTCTCTTTCATCGTCGTCGTCGTCATCTTCTTCTTCTTCTCCGCTGTCCTTAGAATTCTTCTGAGCTTTCACAGCCTCCCGAATGGCGTCCTCGTCGGCTGTCTCCTCCTCATCTTCCTCTTCAGCTCCGCTTGATTTAGCGTCTTTTAGTTCTTCAGCTGCAGCAAAAATAAACCGTGCTTCAATATCTGAACTCCTAGCTGGATGAAGAGGGCACTCAAACAGCGTCTACAAAGGCCTACTCTGGGACCTAAAGTCGCCTAAAGTCGCCCAAAGTCGCCTTAAGTCGCCTAAAATCGCCTTAAGTCGCCTAAAATCGCCTTAAGTCGCCTAAAGTCGCCTTTAGTTTCCTTAAGTCACTAAATCATTCAAATCTTAACGAGGTTCAAATTGTCTTGTAGTTATTACTTTTTTAGTTTTCTATTTCCAGAATGCATGATTTCTCATAAAGTGTGTAATAACCCGTGTTCAATAATATTAGCCACAGACCCACCCCACCCCCCACAAAAAAACTTCCACAGTGACTTAAGACCCATTAATTTCCTCTCCAGCCCTCTAATTTATACATTTAATTACTTTACACAATTTACTACATGTAATAATTAGTCGTAAGCAATACAAGAATAATCATTCCTGTATTGTTTATGCAAAAATAACAACATATAGTACACAACTTTATCCAGTCACTTGTGCAGGTATTTTATTAATTTCATCCGGGAGGTTTGTCTCATATTTCTGAGTAAAAATATTGTTTAAAAAGGCATTCAAAGGTTCAAGTTCTAGCTAAATTACATTAAATAGTGTGCAAAGAGAGCAGACAGAGTAGTGTCCAGGCAATAGCCCTGGGGTACTGGATTTTATGATTGGGCTAGTGAACTGCGTTTTTAACTTGCCTGGCTGGCAAGTAAAGTTTTTTTAGGGAATTCAGATTACAGAAGAACTGTAATCAGTCCCATTCATAAAAAAAATTGGGGTTAGTCAAAATGGCTTTCAGGCTAGTGTATGCTAGGCAAGCTGTAAAGCTGACTTTCTTTGCACCCTGAACAAAATATAGTTAAAACTCTTTTCTACTGCTTTGTGAGAGTCCAACATTGAAAGACATTTCAAGTTGCTAAGATCAATACAGGTAGGTTGAAGGGAGAAAAAAAACAATTATTGCCGCCACAACATTAATCTAAATTTTCTGGTAGTTAATACAAGTCTAAAGGTCAATCGAAAAAAGTGTCCATGTAAATTACCGACCCAGATTTTAAGAGCAACTAATGATAAGTTTTTTCTCCAGCACACAACCTCTATCCATTTATCATTGACAGAAACACAATCACTCTCATAAACTTGAACACTTAGCTTAGCTTGTACAGTCGTCTTTTTAGGTCTTCCCTTCCAGACAGAAATTCAAGCTTTTTACATCGAAGGTGCGTAATACTGCTCTTTGTTTATGTTGTCGTGATTGCTCCCTGCCAAACGATTTGATTTAATCGACCATTATTGATGAAGAACGTAGAAAAGCCAAATAATACTGTTCTTTTCTCCACGTTTATGGCCGCCCAGAACGTAGTGTGTTTTGATCACGTGACTAACTGGTCTGGAGGCGGGGACAGGGCGGGACCGAGAAACCATGGAAATCCTGCGACTGCAGTGGAATTCTGGGAGAAGCAAAATGGCGGATAGAATGTTGTACCTCGCGTTTTCGTTTAAAGATCTCCTTTTAAATGGAAATTTCTGACATAATAATGGAAACGTTTACACTTGGTACTGCCACCGGTTTAAACATGACGCATAATGCTTCCTTTTGTGCTGAGAGCGTAAACGCTGCCGCGTGGAACAGACCGGGCGAGGTTGGTTGAAGCTAAGCTTAGTTGTTTCTGCTGGTGCATAAATGCACTCATGAAATCAACCCGACTGGAAAGTTTCCAGAGAGACCATGGATAAGAGAGTACGGTTCACTAGCGAAGCAAGTATTTGGAAGTGTTTTGTTTGACTGAGACAGGAAAGGAGCAATATATATACGGCGAGAACTACAAACTTTTTGTTTTGAATTCAATTGGAAAAACATCCTCTTAGCCAAACGTGTGGGGACAAACATTGGGAGAGCAACTGCCAAGACATACAATGGGGATCGTCATTTCCATAATGTGCGATATCGATAAGTGATTTTAGATGTTTTAAATTAATTACTTAAATGTTTGTTGTCAAATTATGAAAAAAAAGACACTTCAATATAAAGTTTTTGCTACAAACCAGCTCACAGTATTTTACATAGATGTATTGAAATACTCTACTTTTAGGGTTTTATTTTTTGGAAAAAGAAATGCAGGAACCATTGATTTTTTGTCCCTTATATTATGAAATAATGCATTTAAAGACCAAGAGAAAATTTACCCTTTTGGTTGCTTCTAACTCAGATTTTGTCTCTACTAATGTAATACTAAACCAACACCCTTGATATTAGCCTGTGCCACACATGGAACTAAACTCTGGGTTAAGTCCATCTGCAAAACAGCGGCAAAATCTTAGTTCTGGGCCCCTTGTGTGTGTATCAGGATTAGAGAACATGCCAGGACTGGACTGTTAAAAATGCCATTGTCCATTTGCCAATCATGTTGAAGGGGAACTCAAAATGCTGGTAATTCATTTAGTGCATCAGGGCCTAGAACAAGGATATTAGAGCTGCTTCGCAAATGTTACTAGCCACGGTTAGAATACACCTGCAACACAAGCTACCTTGATATTTAATGTTCAAAATATTAGGTAGCTGAGATTGTTGAAAATTTGGAAGACTAATGTAGATGTCTTCAAGACTGAATTAACTTATGCTACAACATTGTGTCCTTAGAGAGGTAGTGTTATCAGATTTTGATTTTGTATACGTTGTAGTTCATTTTTATTTCAGTTAATTTTTATTTTTCCATCGTTTCTGGGTATGGTTATGTATGCTAATGAATTTAAAACAAAGGAAAACCAAAAATTAACTGAAATTAAAAATTAACTACAACATATTCACTAACATGTAACTCACCTAATGTCACCTTTTTCTCCTTAAGTCGCCTAAAGTCGCCTTAAATCACCTAAAGTCGCCTTAAATCGCCTTAAGTCGCGCAACATTTTGACCAAATTTTCCTAAAGTCGCCTTAAATCGCCATAAGTCGCCTAAAATTACGGCGACTTAAGGTCCCAGAGTAGGCCTCTACAAGTTTTAAATTGTAATTTTAAATAGGGCAACAGGCGATCATATGATTCTCTAGCTCTTCTAGAAAAGGATCTAAAAGCTGCAGTTATGAGATGGGTGATTTTTTGCTCAATTTCATTATATTTGCGGCTACAATACACTGATGAGTTCCAAAGTGGTCGAACCAACGATGTCCTCATTTCGCTAGGCGCACCTTTTCATCACTCTTTGTCAAACTATGACGCATTGCGCCACAAACTAACTGCACCATATGCATGTCCCATCTTTTGGGATCAATTAGAAAAAGAGGGCAGTAACACTGTCACATCGCAAACCTCCAATTCAATGAACTAGTGGAAAAAGAACAAGAAAAAGCACCCGATGCAAGTTTGATCAAATCAGTATTGTTGCGTTAAGAGTCAATTTTCCCTTTTGTCACAAATACAGTCGTTTTCAGTAACACGTGCAGGACAACGACATGGTACCAAATTATTAACTTAATGCGTGTTTACATGGAGGTGGGAGACCCCTGGTAGGTGAGGTAACCCGCTTAGGTGGGGTAACCCGCTTGTCCGTATAATCTCTCATTTTAATTTGGTCACGTTAACATAAAAGGTTGGGTGACCCTCCTCGGGTTACCTCACCTACCTGGGGTCCCCCACCTCCATGAAATCAGGCTCTAACTCTTTCTTCAATGTCATTTTTTTGTGTCTTACTTACCCAAGCTCACTTTTTTCTTGTGTTTTCTCACTTTGTTTTTCTTTAAAATGTGGTATTTAATGTGATGTTTGTGACTCTTGACTTCCTCGGCTTCATCTTCCTCATCGTCATCTTCATCATCTTCTGGTTCTATCAATAGAAAGAAATGAACTTGTAGTATAATATAAGTGCAAGATTCGCCTAAAACACACAACGGCTAGACAATTTGGACATTTTCGTCCCTGGCGATTGACGAATACTTCCCAAACTATTGCAAACGATTGCTGGATCTTTAAGACACTTGACATTGATTTCATGATGTGTGAAGAGAAAGACGCCCCACTACCTAGCTTCTTACTCTTTTACCTTTCAATCTCTTCCCTCCATCTTTTCATTTTATCAGTTTTTGTTTACTCTCTAGAATCAGTGCAAAGACTAGAAGACATTGATGTGAAGCATAAAGAGAAAGTACCGAAAACGAAGAGAGTAAAACAATGGAATTCTTGTTAACTACAAGGATAAAATTTCAGTAAGCTAATAAAGAGGCTCGTGAGACTCGATAAAATGGAAGCGCAAGGAATTTACCATTCAGTCAAACAAGTCTCTATTAGTCTATCAACTCTAGTAGATATAAATCTTTCGATCCTCTAAGCCAACTCCTTTTGTTTGCTGAGTGTTAACCCAACTCTGATCAGTTATCAGTCACTTACTAAGCTTCTTCTTGCAAAGAGCGTAGAATTTATCATCACAATGGAAATTTGACCACTGTCCATTTTGATCTGAGGCAATGCAGTCCATTTCCTGTTCAGCTCTTTCGTCTTTCATGTAATCCATTTGTGAATTCATGGATTTATAAGTTAAGTTTGCGCCATCACTCCACTGATAGTCACTTTCGTTCTTCAAGTCGTTAAGACCAATCCAAGTATATCTGTGTAAAAGCAAAGGCAAAAAATTACAATGGACTGTCCTCGGTTAATACAGTCACAAAGAGGACATACAATAACAGGCTCTCAGAAAAACAAACTTATCGGACACATGACTTAGGCATGTTTCAAACGACGTGCTACTGCCGTGCTAAGCTGGCGCGACTGTAGCTTGACTGCAGCATGACACTAGCACGACTTGGTTTCAGACGTCGAATTTAATTCAGTCGAATAGTACGGCTTTTGCCGAAAACAAAACACAAAAATAAAAAAAACAGTTAAGCAAACTTTTAAATGTATTCTAATGTATTTATAATTTATGAATTGAGTTCGGCACGGCAGTAGCGCGACGTTTGAAACCCAGTCGAGCTACTGCCATGTAGCACGGCAAAGCTTGCCGCGCTACACGGCAGTAGCACGACTTGGTTCCAAACGTCGCGCTACTGCCGTGCTAAAGTCGAATTTAATTCGATCAATTGAGTTCGGCACGGCAGTAGCACGAAGTTTGAAACGGGCCTTATAGAGCTTAAGAAGAAGAAGAACAGTAAGACCAAAGACTTCAGCATAAATCCAAGGAATTCAAAGCTGTGTAGTAGAAGGAAGAAAACTTTGTTTAAGGGCTTCAGTACAGGGGCCAGACAAGCGAAAAAAGACGGACGTCAAACATGTCACGATATTTTGCTACTTTTTTAAGTAATAAAGTCGTATTAACTCATAGAAAACTGTCAACATTTTAACGGAATACAATGTCTACAATTGGCACATGATTGTAAAGCGAGGTTGACGATATAAGAGAGTTTGTGACTAGGGACACATAAAAGTGACCATTGTCCTTATTAACCGGTGTTCGTATTAAGAGGGTCGATTTTAGAGAAAATATACCAACGAAACTGTTTGCTATAAACGGGTGTCTGTAATAAGCGGGAGTCCGTAGAGCGGGACTCCGCGTCAGTTCATTTTCACTGAATAGCACTACTTCTTTAGGGGTCATCCTGGGCCTGTTACTTTGTCTGGATGATGAGGCTTACGAGTAAGATCGCGGATCGAGGGTAAGAGGCGAGATAAAGGACTAGCCCTCCATGTTGGGGAGATTTCGCAGTGAGTATCACCCACAATTCCCACCCCAAGAATTAATTGATTATGATAACAGCAAATTATTCTATTGATCCACTCTCGGCGTGGGGAAAAGAACCAGATTATGACTTCTGTAAGACCAGCTTTCGACGAATTATGGTTGATCCACCTTGATAAAGTAATTACTTTTGCAAAGAAGCGCAGAAACTACATCTAGTAAGCAGATCAAAACTCTTGTTACGAATGAAAGTTAAGATAGGTTCGGAGAAGCGCATGCGAGAGACTACGGTCCTTGATTGACCTGATTGTTTATCAAAGCCGCCCAAGCCGCCCAAGCGCGTGGTCTATACACCCAACAGGTTATGATTTTACCAAATATACTTTGAAGAGATACCTACCCGCACAGCTGGACTTGGTTCTTAACAAAGTCTGCTTCCTCCTCCCCCCTGATGGAGCTGAGATCAGCGCCGTATTCACCGCATTTGTCTCTTGCGTCATGCCAGGTCATGAATTCGGTTATCAACTTGAAACAGTAGACACCTTGATCAGTTGCAAAACGTCTCCAGAAAAGAGGACACACTGTAAAAAAAGCATTATGTTAGTTTTCATCTGTCGTTTATAAATAGATGATCTAAAGGTAAAGGTACTCCACAGTACGGGAACATAAGCTATGCCGGTACCTTAACCTAAGAATTTCGATTCTCCCCAATTACGATATTAGTTCACTTCAGTGTCATACACTGTAGTGGAGAGAAGCATTGCTAAACGGTTTCTTGCCTATTGTTTTGAAATTGACATACAGATTTAAAAAAAATCAAAGACCTTGTCACCGCACGGCTGTGAATAATTTATATTTTGGAAATGATTAAAGACGTGCTGAAAAAACAGATGGAAGAAACGAGCGTCAAGCATGCCAAGGTTATGATTGAGTATGTGCTAAGGTCTTCCATGTTTGGACCCCACGGACCCAGGTAATTCATGCGCATGCTTGTTAGGACTGATCTGTTTTGGTTTGGCAGTTGGTGGTTCATTAGTTCCCTAACAAAACTAAACGATTGTTATCCTTTCAAATTGGGATCCACATAAAAGGGACATTACTACCACTTCAGAAAGAAAATTGGGATAAACTATCTTTTTCCATCGCAGTTGATTTAAAGACTAGAAAATAAAACAAATATTATACGATTACAACCTATGAGCGAATCAAGTCGCTAACCACCTACTTTGATTGTTGAATCTTTTATTGCTTTTTCCTTTAGTGTTTTCAATGATCCATTTGGTAACGTAGGGTCCACCATACGCATCAGCAGCCTCTACGAACATCTTCTTAGACACAACGTTATCTTGTCCTGATTGGTGGACCACGCGGATAGAATTCACAGCAACAGGCTGTGAAAATTCGTAGCCAACGAAATCCTCGCCTGGACCGTGTTTATACCATCCATTTGGAAGCCAGTAGGTGGAGGTCTTGTTATCAAACACACTTTTAGGGTCATATCCTAGGTAACTGGAGCTGGCGAACGCTTTAGTAACATCTGAAGTATCCAAAGGATGTTTTGCGTGCTTGTCAGAGTAAAACTTAATCTGGCTTATTACCCAGGATCTATCCAGATCTGCTTCGTTGACAATTCTCCAGAATTTGTGTCCTGTTGAGATGATGAACACATTGTACGATCATTTAACTCTTCAAAAACATATTTTGTCTTACTATTTGTCAAAGCCACCCTGCTTGATGCCGGAGCAGCTGCTTCAACTCTTTATAGCGATGTTACAAGGACGGTTTTATTAGCAACAATGTTGTCACAATGAAGTGACGATTCGAAACAATCAGGGAGCCTTAGCATCGAGGACGTCGACGGCAACGAAAACGTCAAGAAAAATTTTGACGTAGCTTGTTTGCGTCTTACGTAAAACTTGAAATTAGGCATTTTCACTTCGTAGTCGTGCAGTGACGGCAAAAAATGTAAAAAAAAAAAATCATGATGCACGTTGCAAGTTGTTGCTCTGCTAAATAAACTTATTGCTTTTTTGACGTTCTCGTTGCCGTTGCCGTTGCAACAATGTCGCAGAAATTCGTCAGAGATTCTTCTTCGAAAAGTCGAAATGTCGCAGAGATTCTTCTTATTCCGCTTACACGGAATAAGAAGAATCTTCCAATTTTGATCAAGCACAAGAAAAGGAACATTTTTATCCCTTTGCGTATACATATGTTTGAGCTTGTGTGCCGGATACTGAAACAGAGTTACTGAGTTGATTTTTATGTATAACGGAAACGTGTCTAACTTAGTCTCTAAACATTTATCACTTTGGTCATTCTGAAATGCGTTATTGCTTATGAACAATGTTTATTTATAATACTCACCGACATTCTCAGACGAGTCACACCAGTTGCAGGAATCTTTGCAGTAGTTGTACATGAAGTGGTGGTTTTCTTCACAAAAGCAAGGGTTCCTTGCTTTCAAACAGAAGTTGCTTGCTCTTTCGTCATCTATGCAAACACCTAAACAAAATGTTTAAAAAAGAGAGAAGTCTGTCACTACTACAGTAGGCCATTTCCGAATTTCCCCTACACGCAATTTAACTCATTTCCTGTGAATGGTTGTACTGTCATATTTAACAATTATTCCTCGAGCCCGAATGGGCATTGAGTCAATAGCCCATGAGGGCGAGAGGAATAATTGTTTTAGTAAAATGCAACTAGTTGGTAAAAAATATCGAGAATAATAAAAGTTTAGCTAGTTAAAGCTAGCCTTTAATCCTTGTTTTGCTGCCTAAAAGCCCGCGCTTTTCGCTACTAGGGGGCTATAACATATAGCCTAGTAGTAGCTCAACGAATCAGAACGCAGCATTGATAATAGACCACTAGTTGGATTTCACTAAAAAAAATTACAGTCCAACCTCTATCTATGACCACCTCTAACAAGAGACCACCTCCCATCAGCGACCACTTATTAAATGACTTCAGTTCAGTAGAACTTCCTGAAAAAGACAACTTCTACTCCCTTTTTGGATGATATATCGTGCCTTGGAAATTACATGCAATGAATTATTCTCCACAATTCCTCCTAAGTGAATGTCAAGCGGCCACTAGATCTTCGCAATTTTGGTAGTAACTTGCGGGTGGTAGAATGTATTGTGAAATCAACAGCAAAGCGAGGCCTAGTGCAAGATAAACGTTCTTTTATCCTAAAAAGCTATAAAAATTGTCGCAGCTCTTGTGAAATTCTGTTGAACCGACAGGGCCTGAAGACACGATCCGAAAATCCATGCCAGCTTTTTCGAAAGCGCCTGCCTTACTTTCGGCCATCTTTAAATTAATAAGAGGCAAAGGTCGCGTTGCAAAAAACATCTTAAGAGTAGGAGAACTCGTAAATATTATTTCAAGACAATAGGTTATTGTTCCAGAACAGAAGGTAAGAGCTCTCAGGCTCTGCCATCTTACGATGCAACCTAGCAAAGGCCCTTGTCCGTAAAAGGTGCTCCTGAATACATTTATATTGAGGACACTATTCAGTACTAGCCCCCCCACTGCAGACGGAACCGGGATTTCTACATGGTTATCTGAACAACACAAGGGTCTAGCCGTTAGCAGGGAAATTATCTTCAATTATCCTCAGTCTGTGACTGAGCTGAACAAACCCTTGAAATCTCGCTAAGCCGTTTTGCCTAGCTGCAGGGCTAACCCTGCTGCGGTTAAATGCTAACACTACCCCGGAGAAAGTAAATTCTGCCGCCGCTTAAGTTAAATCTTCCACTGTTAAACTAACTCTTTCGCAACTAAAATGCTTTTCTCCACTTACCTGCCAAATTGCTTCGTGCTATGGGAGAGAAAATAAAAAAATTAGTAAACAAATTAATGATTGTGAAAAAGGAATCAGATGACATAAACCTATAGATACTGTAGCAACACGGTACGCTTCGACTTTGGAGTCGACACATTTAAAACAAAACCTTTTTTTAGTATACGAAATACATACCTTTGCCTTTGCCTGAACCTGGATTAAAGACACAAAGATGGTGTTCAGTATTTAAAATAATCAACCCTTGCTTGAATATATTTTTATATAACTCCATTATTATTATTATTAACTTATTTTTTTCGTTTTTATAAACCTATTGTTTACAGGAGCTCCAAACGACTGTTTTCTGTAAAGTATCTGTTCGGAGAAGCAAACATTGCCTAGAATTTTCTATTACTTGAGGAAGGCTAAATTTTCTAGATGACCATTCCATTCACGTACAATTTTCGAAGCTTATCTAGTAAATTCACTGCCCAGGTAAGACTGTTTTTCGTACAAAAAAGGAAACCTAAAATTTTCGGATTCAAAAATGCGATGGAGAGAGGAATAGAAAATTCTCATTTTCGTAATACGTTTATTTGCATCTAAAATGTTTGGGAAAATAGTACTGAAGCCCTTGCGTCGTTTAGAATGCATTTATCGAGTCTTTACTCTGGATAGCCTAGAAAGTGTTTGTGTCAATGTATTTTGGAGGAAAACGTTGTTGGGTGCCCTTGTGTTTAGCTTTCAGTGCATTATTATGCCTTGCCAAAAGCATATAACCCTGTCCTATGCCTCTGGTCTTGCTTTAACAAACGGTGCGTAGAATTACTCAATGAATTACTCATATTAAAGTGGTTATGTGACGAGCATATTTCTGTTTTAGTGGTCAATTCTGTGCTAAAGTCATTACTTAGTATCTTTATTCATTCACGAAATTCTCTCCTATATTAATCAAGAAGGTATCAAACAATTAATTTTGGAGGGGAGCATTAAACAAAACATATTTTTGGTAAGTTTTGCAGGCATTGCATTGAAACTTGAAGAAGCTGGCCCATCGTTTTCAAGGTTCAATCCTTTTCCATCCTTGCCATCCGTTACAAAAGACAAGAGGAAACAGTTTCAATGTTTAAATATAGTGTTAAATAACAAAACTCAACCATTATGTATATTCATAATTTTAAGACCTGCATCTTTAGTGGCTTTGGTCAGCTTATGGGCATGTTTGAGTAATCGAGTAATCGAGGTTTAACTTAATGTTCTAACTCAGGCTCAAATTACATTTTGCCTTTACTGAAGCTTTGTCGATATCGTCCGCTTTTTAAATAATCGTGTCTTAAATGTTATTCGTTCTCGAAGTTATTGATGTTTGTGTCGTTTGTGTCTCAGCAGTGTTCATGATGCCGAATCATACCTTGACTAGCAGTAGATTTAGCCACTTGCGCAACTGAAAAGTAAAAATTTCAAATTTTTTCTAAGTTTTATGTATTGCATATGAATTCGATGGCTGTTTAGACAGTCAGTGATTTGAGTAATGGTTACTTTGTAAGTGGCTTCAAGCGGCTGGCTAGCTTCTTTAAGCACAGATAACCCAGGCGGCTCAGTGACAGCCGGCCACTGTACGATTCTTGTAAAATTGCAGTGTTCTTTGTATGGGGTAAGGATACGATCCTAAAATATTTGGTAAATACCAAATAATAGTCAATGTAACTTACTCTGCAGTTAATTGTTCTTGTCCTTAATAATGCTCGCACGGAGTTTTGTGAAGCTACGCCATTAAAGCACTGTAATTTCACAAGTTTCCAATTCGCCCTGTGGTACTATCACTCATCCTCGGTAACCTGTGCTTTAAGCTTGAAAACTTGTAATGACACAGACTGAAAAATTACTGCAAACATTACACGGTTTGTCTCATAAATGCTACAGGACATTTTTTTTCTGCATCGCGAAATATACTTCAACTCCGCGTCGGCATTAAATAATACAGTGAATAATAAAAACTCTCTTGCATTATTATTTGAAGTGGTATGATCTGTCCTATACATAGTACAGGTCGTAAGAACGATCAATGAAATGGTCCATATTTTTTAGGATTTCATTAATTTAAAAAGCTCCATATTTTATTAAGAATTTGAACGTAGCTCAGTAGGGATAATCTAAGTTTATAACTACTTCTCAATTAAAGAGACCATTTACCTGCGGAAGCGATCATAGTGGTAGCATACGCTGGATAAGGATAGGCCGCGGGAGCTGGGTACGAGTAGTACGGAGCGGGAGCTGGTGCTGGAGCTGGATTGTAGTTGAAGCTGTAGGTACTGGATGAAGGTTGATAAGAAGGCACGGACGCTCTGGCGGGGGCTGGTGCTGCAGCATAAGCGGGTGCTGCAGGTGCTGGGGCTGGTGCCGGGACAGCAGCTGCTGGAGCTGGTGCTGGAGCAGCAGCGGCTGGAGGTGATGCTGGTGCTGGTGCTGGGGCTGGAGCAGGAGCGGCTGCGGCTGCGGCTGGGGCGGGCGCAGGGGCAGGAGCGGAGGCAGCGGTGGTTGCTGAAGCTGAGGCAGGAGCACCTGCTGCTGTAGAGGTTGCTGGAGAGGCAGCAGGATATGGCATCGCTGATTTGGTCTGAGCAGTAGATGCTGTGTTGTAAGCTGAAACGTAGTTATAATCAACAGTGGTGGGGAGTACAAATTTACCGTTAAAATAATGGTGAATACTATTGCTGTCGCCTAGAACACGTTGAAGTACATTCTATTCTCTCCAGCGAACATCTGGGTGAAACAGATACCTAAAGTTGGTCCCTTCCCTTCTTCAGTCTATCCTTTGACTCTCTTTAAGATGCCTCTCTTGTAGACAGACACTTGGAACCGGCCCAGTGCTGATAGAGATAACTGTCCGGCAGAATTTAACACATTTGCAACTTAACCGCAAACATTTCTGCATTAGCTTAAAAGCACTAATTGAATTCACTAGAACATCGTCATTTGTTCATAGACACGGAGCAAATAAAAGGACTTTTAAAGGGGACTCAACTTCGTAAAAGGTTTGCAAATTGCAAACATTTAGTCTGTTATACTAGCGTGTAATTGACTGTCTGTATGCGAAAAGATGCATGTCTAGAGAAACCAGGCAGACATACGCTTTTTTCCTTAACTGAAAATGTTTTCAAGCTACGAAAAGACGAATTTCTGCCCTCAAAATCCTATGGTTTCCCTGTCGAAAAGGCCGGACGTTATTAAATGTATGGTTCTTTTTGCGACTGAGTACCTTCACTGGTGGACTGAGCCATATTAGTGTACTGTGAACCGTAGCTTGAAGGGTATCCTGATGAAATATAAACAGGTGTACACAGTGTTGGCATTGCAATTAATTACTACAAGCTACCGACATGTACAAACAAATTAACCTTTTTCGGAAATGAGTCGGTAAATTAAGCCTGACTTTCAGACATCCCTTCGAGCCGCATACACCTCTCAAGGACAGGGGTATGCGACTCGAAGAGATGTCTGAAATTCGGACCATCGAAAGATATGAATATAGATATACTTAGGAAAAAATCGAAGGCAGCGAATGGGACACGACCTTCGACGAGATAGCAAACGAGTCAGCGGCCAATCAAACAAGAGCTTAACCTGCCACAGCCAGAAATTATCGCAGCTTGAGTTACAGGTCTTTGACTAAGGAGCGGAATGACAAGCATTGTTATTATCTTTGTGTTTGGTTCTTGTGAGAAGGCAAAATAGATTGATTGTTGAAACAATAATTTCTAAACAGTTTATACAGGACGTTCTTTGTTCTCATGGCGGGAAATCAAAATGTTTTATAAACATGACGTGAAGAAAAATGACCTCATAACTTCCTTACCGCTTGGCACAGGAACCGTGTCTCTTTTCACTTGTTTTGCTGCGAAGGAAAACGAATCGAACAAGCAGTTTACATGACAAACCTTGTCCAAGCGATTTATTATTTTTTTATAAAACAGAAACTGAAAATGATTCTAATGTGGGGTGTTGTTGAATATGAAATCGTGCGCACAAGATTAACGACAAGCTTAAAGGAAAATAACCCCTCTCGTTTTCGAGGATCAATTAGGTCTTTTAAATAGACCTGATTAGAATAAAAGGATAAAGTTATATTTTAATCCTATCGCACGCTTGATTTCATTAAAACTGGATATAAAGCCATGTTAGGTTGGATTATAGGGCTACAAAGACACTGAATTTTAAACCTGAATTTTGTACGTACCGACATAAAATTTCAAGTATGCGTGTTCAGAGCTAAGGGTATTGCCCTGCTTATACCATTTTACAGAGATTTTACGGAAAGAAAGAACTCAAGACAATCCCTATAAATGTCAACTGATTTACAAAGATTTTTCAGAGTTTTTGGTCAAGTCTTCGTCTCCTCACTTCATTCCGCAGGAAAAACTAAGAGAATTTTTATGACCAATCTCGATATAAATATATCAAAAAAAAACTTTATGAAATATCTGCAAACTTTTTACAGACATGCAAGTTTTCCCTCTGAAAAAGTTTGGAAGATTTGCACTCATAAAAAGTCTACAAATTTACAATTTAATAGACATTTCACTAGCTCTGTAAAAGGTCCAGTTTTAACAGTGTGTATTTCCCCTTTTGTCCGGTGATCTTACGTCGCAGATTATGACTGCCTTTCTAATAACGCTCAAATCTAACTAAAAGGGTTTCTCGTCTCCAAATATCTCTTCCTTAAGTGACAGTATAACAATAATAATGTTCATATGTTTTGAGCGCTATATATATTAGTAAACATATACTCACTTTCTTTCTCATATGTCTGTTTTTCCGTGGATTTGTGACTTTTTGGTTTTATATGAAATTTTCCGTTAACTGCAGAAAAGTAAATTAAGAGAAGAGATTAACTGAGTCGAAGTCGCCATTGCTTATGTAATATTGATGGTTTCAAAGAACTAACAGGCGTACAATCTACGACACTTTGAGATTTTTTTAAGGAACAATTTTTATACGAAATTTTGGCTGTCTTATTAAGTTGCCTTCTCTGGATTGAAAGTTACACAACTTAACAAAACCACAAAAAGTAGCAGAAAAGCTATGAAACAAGCGAGAAAAATATATCGCGGAAATAATAACAGGTTTTGGATTTTTGGTGATTTTCTATGACTTTGTTTCGTTGTTTTCCAACGTAACTTCTAGGCCGGATCATGAAGTTTTCATTGAAGGTTAAAAGAGGGACAATCATCCAACAAAAATTATCAGAAATAGAGGCGTTCATAGGCAAATGATGAATCACTCTGTCTTTCATATAATGATATTTCATAAATAATGACATAAGATTGATCATTTGCTAATATCTTAGTTCATAGTACTTTGTAAGCTTACCTTTAACTTCTAAACAAGCTATAAATACAAGAATTAACCAGCCCGGCTTCCACATCGTTCAAAATTGCATGAATTGGTTTAACAAAATCCCTGGTTCTAAACTCTCCTCGTGATCCCAAACAAGTAGTCGCAGAACAAAGGCTTGGAACGAAGTCATTAATAAATTATTATGTATTAAAAGCTTGATGACATGTACCAGAGGAAATTGATAAACAACGATAAAGCTACCATTCTGGTCAGCGTTATCTCGGTATAGAAATAACACGTTTGAACGGAAAATGTGTGTTCAGGCAAAACAGGCTTCCAAAGCGGTCTTAGCGGTCAATAAATGCACGCATTTCATCTTTTCTTATAACTAGTTGTTGTCTTTCCAAAAACTTTTGTTTTCTGTGATATCGTGAGGGTAAATCTTCATAGTGTCAAGATAACAAAAGTTTCATGTTTTAGAATGCAGTGAGTGTGCAGAACCGTGAACGCCCGATCAAACTAACAGCTGAAGAGAAAAAAAAATAATAAGCCGTGCATTCACGTCAACACTGTAAAAAATCTGCTTGTTAATTTTTTTTTTACAGTTTATTTGTATAAAAGGTTTTTTAATTATTTCAATTTCAACTTATGTGTCAACAAGTTGAGGTTCTTTGAGGCAGTTTTGGAGCGTGTAATCAAAATCTTTCTCGTATTTTGATCCGATATTGTTAAAACACACAATGAACTCTTTCGTATTGATCAGCGTTAATAGCTAGGCGGGAATTTTCGTGTTAACAACTATTCAACACCAGTCACCAGCCTTGAAAACAAAGAAACGATTCTGGTACCTGCACCTGACTCCATTCATCGTGTTAAACGGACCAATCAGCAGCCATAATCGCTTCACGCTACAGATCTTTGACGCTTGGATTATAGAGTAGATCAAAAGATGGGAAGCCGCGCTACTCTCAAATAAGAAGAAAACTCGCGTTAACCTACAAAATTAGAGAGAATGAAAACTTGAATCTTTCCCCGCGTAGTTGAAAAGCCATCGAAGTAGTTCATTTTGAAAAACTTATAAAACTAAGAGTGTGTCAGAAATGGTGACCTTTCAATGAAAAGCAATTCGGTAATTAAGTGCGGATCGTACATTTTCACCTAAATTTTACATTTCTAGCAGAGGGGGTGAAAATCAAAACACTGAAGATTGGTAAGGTTTTCTAATAGAGTATGATAATCTTGATTATCCTTATAAATTTTCAAGACTTTTTGCTTAATATCGCCTGTATTAAGCAAAATGTCTTGTCTCCAGAGATCATTGATTATATATGTAAACGTTCTGAACATGCTTAAAGTCGGCAGGGTGGGTTCTTGGAAAATTTTAAGCTGACGGGTGCGGTGTTAATTGTATTCTTAACCTCTGAGTGTGCTAAGTAGAAAGTTTCATGTGACACCCTCTCCCATTAACAGCATTTGAAGCAAGCATCACTAATTCAAAAGGGACCTTATGAAACTACAATGGCGACGGCAACAGGAACCTAAAAAAGTAATAGGTTTAATGAGCAAAACAACAACTTTGCACGTGCATCACGCTTTTTTGTCAATTTCTTTGCCGTCCCTGCACAACTACGACGTGAAATGACCAAAGTTCAAGTTACTTGAGAACGGAAACGGCAAGACGATGAATTCTACCATCTCTGTCTTAACTCGGGCGCGGTCCCGACATTTCCCTGCACGACTACGACGTGAAAATGTCCAGATTCCATAGTTTATGGAGAACAGACAAAAAGCAAGTGAGCTGGAGTCACTATTGGTTTCGGCCCCGTCCACAAGTATCCCAATATTTTTAATCCGCAAATTTTTCTTTGCGGATTCAAAAATTTCCACGTGCACACATATCCGTATTCAAATCGAATTTGCCCGTCCACACGTATCCGAATTCACTCTCAATTCGTTAGCCAATTTGTAAAGGGATTTTCGGCTCATGCGAAAATTTTCTCGCCATTCTTCTTCAATAACTGTCTCGCTTACAAACTGTCCCACCATTCTGCGTCCAGCCTGCGTGGCTTGCGTTTGAAAAGGAAGAGAAAGGGAGTTTTAGGCGCGAAAGAAACGCGCCCCAAACCACCTTTCCTTTCTTTTTCAAACGCCTGCCACACAGGCTATTCGACGTCGAATTCTTCCGTCCGATGTGGAATTAGGCGTCAGAATGTCGAGCTCCCGTTTGCGATGATAAAGAGGAGAAGTCGTTACGTCACGTTGCCATGGTAGCAAAATTTCTGGATGACAACAACCGAAAGCATCTCTTTTATTAAAATGAAGTGAATTCGCACTGTTTCAGACTTCACCGATCTTATCCAATTTATTTAATTTGTCAAATTTCGGCAAAATTTTCTAAGATTGAATCCAAGAGGACCGCATCTAAGTTTAGAAAAAGAAAAAATAAATTTTTCTTTTGTGTTCACTAAATCCATAAAGCGGGCGCGTGAAATTAGAAAGTTTCATGTCACAGTTGTGTAACGACAGCTAAGAAATGTCATTCAAAAAAAGCGTGATGCACGTGCAACGTTCTCGTTGTCGTCAACGCCGTCGTTACTTAAGCTCCCTATTGTTGTGATGGAGAAATTTAGCTACCATGGTAACGTGATGTCATACTTCTCCTCTTTATTGAAGTGTACAGCCGTATATCTCAAAAGTAGCGAACGCAACGGCCGCCCAAAATTAGAAGGATTTGTATGGGAAAAACAACTCTTGCCACCCAGCCGCACGCTTAATTAAGTGGTTTTCCATACAAACCCTTTTAAATTAGGAAATTTTCAAACTGTCTTACAATGTTTCGTAAAGCATTATGGGGTTCAAATCTCTTTTTTAATTCATAACAGGCAGTTTGAGCCCTTAAAGTGGTAAAGGAAAGATCTAACGACAGTTTAAAAATGACGAAATTTACAAGGATTTGTATGGAGAACCACTCAAACGTCACTGGGTGGCAAGAGTTGTTTTTCTCATACAAACCCTTCTAGTTTTTGGCGGCCGTTCCAATCGCTGCTTTTGAGATGAAGGCTGACACTTCACAGGTTACTTAATTTTAATATGCTTTTTCAGTTCCTGCTAACAGAAGTTTCCAAAAGCAAACTGTTTTCATGTCTCGAGAAAGTTGATCACGTGACTAGCTATCGCAAAAGGCCTACCGTTTTTTGTCTCCTTATAGCGGAGCTCCACGCGCGCGAGCGTAGCCCCATACCCGTAAGAAAATGTGGTGATCTACCTATCCGAGAAATTTTGGTAATCACGTGATCGTACGTCCAACCGACCGTCCATCCGCACCACAGGCATACCAAAGTAAAATAATTCAATCAACAGGCATGACAACCCAAATGCAACTCGAGGTTATTTTGGCAGGAAATCGCATAGCTACCTTGTCTTGTGAAGCAAAGACAACCAACGAGTCAATAAAGACGAAAACGGAAAGCAGAAATTGTTTCTGTATCCATGTTGTGTTAAGTATTAAGCTTAGATTAATTGTTTCATGCCCACAAATTTGGAATAAAGAGAAAGAGAAAGACAGAGAAAAAGAGAATATAGGTGACAGGACAGTGAAGGTCAACGAGAAAAAGACCGACAGACAGCCAGAGCGAGAGATAAAAAAGAAAGGAGACGTTTTTTGTTAGAAGAACAACATAAACATTTTGTAGCGGCGGTGAGAAACTGAGAAATGCTAGTGGCCACCAAGGGGAATATGAGCGGCAGAGAAAAAAATAGTGAACAGGAAACAAGTACGACATTTCCTCCATAAAACTTTTAGCCAGGAAGTTTCTGGAAGTTTCACGTTGTACTCGTGCAAAACAACGGGAAAGAAAAGTACAAAACAAGAGTGCTGCACTTGCAAAGTTGCTTTTTTGCTAATTAGACCTAGTGTTGTTGTTTTTTCACCGTTCTCAGTGTTTCCTTCGCCACTTAGCATTACACGATTATTTTGTCAAATTAAACTATAAATAGTATCAAGAGCTTCGCTTTTAGCCCTGGCTAAATCTACATATTAGTTATCCACTTGATAGTGATGTATCCGGTGGATAGTGCTATCCAGCTCAAATATCCCCCGAGAAGTGATCTCGAGCGACTGGGGAAGAGGCAGTGGCAAATGTGTTTCCTATGAGTGAACGATGTACAATATTAACCAGCGAGCAATGCTCTCCGTTGGGAGGTTTTAAGGCGAATAAGTAAACCCTCACACTTCCAAGCGTGGGATTGGTTCTTAGGCTAAAAGATGTCACTCACTTGAAAAGTAGCAAATTGATTGCTTACTGGGTGAGGGGCAAGGAACGTATAAATAAGAGGCACAGGCGTTCTTTATTACCTAGTAAATAGAATATTATTATATTATTTATTTATTCTAATAAATTAACTGGAAAGATTCCCGGCCAATGTAAGTCTGATAAACAAATAAAGATTCATAATATACTTGACTGCCAAATAAGCTACCTATGGAAATTGAGTTTATAAAAATGCAAGAGCAATAAACTAAAATACGGTAAGTATTTTAGTTTTAATTAATAATATTTGTATCATCTAATTTGATACCAATAAACAATATTCATAAAACGGTTTGGTCCATTATAATGAATGCTACAATAAATGAACTCGCGACGTAATAATTATCAACGAACAAGCTTCACGTAAATCATTTGTTGCAGTCGCAACAATTTTACGGGTACATTTTCTAGAAAGAGAGATTTTGTTAGTGGCGCAAAGTAGGAACAAACTAACCAGTCAGCAACGGCCATGTGCGTTCCTGAGTTTCAGCAAAATATTTCTTTTCAAGGTGGTCACCACGTGCGTTTCGAATCTCTTTACGTACACAAGGCGTAAGGTGCAATTAATCGCTGGCGAGAAAACCTGTGCCAGTGGCTCACAGCCGTTTTAGTCTCTCTCCTGATTGGACGAGAAAGCTAGGGTCAGATCTTACCCAATCACAAAACGTGAAAGATGCGAAACCAACGAAAATGCCAAAGTTTTTTCGACATATGAGCTGAAAACCACCCAGGACACCTGCGCAAACTTACATAAAATTTATGACCAAGACAGGCACAGGCGCATCAAACGATCTCCGTGGTTTGGTTCCACGGAAATTTATGCTGTTATGATTCGGGAATGGCATACATGGTTAGATTTATCGTCAGTGTTAAGGCTCATCAACATAACCGCCGCACAACACGAGAACACGAGAAAACTAAGAAAACTTCGGTCATGTGACCATCACGCGCAAGCGTGTGGTATAGAAACAACTGACCTACTAAACACCGGTTGCGCACTCTATTCACTTACCTACAGAGATTCACGGAGAGGGTCGCAGGCCGAGCCAGGCGATTAAATAGATTCTTGTGAGATAAATCAGCAGTTTGACGAAAGAAGCATCCAGTCTCGGTAAAAAGCAAAGCATCCGAAAATGCGGGTCAACCATAAATACAAGATATGCAGTTAAGCTCTCCGCCCATAGACCGTTTTGTCGCTATACTGTGAACAAAACAATGAAATGGCGGCCATAATGGCGTCTCCATTCAATCGCGCAATCCTATGGGAGTCGAACTTTTTTCTTACGTAAAAACTTTCTCTTGTTCGGAGAAATTTTCAGAGCTGCTGGTCATGTGAGTGTAAAACGGTATGTATACAAATAAAGCGCGTTCTTAACACAGGACACCCAGTTCAACCTAATTAGAGAATCCCTGGCGATTTCTTAGTTATGCCTGATATGCATCATCATCCACGAGCAGTGTTCTTGACGAACACTAAACAAAATTAATCAGACTCAAATCTGTCGGTCTAAGTATCTTAGTAGTTCATCATTTAAGACGCCAGGTCGCTATGATTACGTAGATTCTGTTCAAAATAAAGAGGCTGATAAAACTGGTGAAAGGACGAAAACCTGAGAGCAGTTATTCCTAGACTGGTACCTGCTTGCTGGGGATATACCTGTTCACTTAAAGGTTTATCACGACTTTGAGCCAAAGCGGGACCCCAGAAATAAACTGCTTATTGATCCACGATGATCAGTGTCATTAGTTATATGGAACTTATTTACCTCGACACTTCTCTTGTCCGCCATACTGTTAAACGCGACGCATATATAGTTGGGAAATTTGACCTAAATCCATCTTTCTGTGTAGTGCATAGAATAGAGTCATAAGTGAATTAGGTCATAAATAATGAGTTTGAATTGATGTCAGTCAGAGTTGATTTATATGAAATTGTTAGAGCCTGAAGATTAGTTAACTTCAAGGAACACAATTTCTTACAAAATCAAATTGAAATGAAAGCTTATGTACTTGGTTATGCCTGTTTAATCATTTGGGGACTAGCATCGCCTACTCAAGAAGGTCGGTTGTTTTTCTTCTCGCTTTATTTTGAGAACTTATGCTCTAAATTTAAGGTTACGTGTTCACTCGAGCATTTAATAATACTAAACAAGAAAGATTTCTTTTAGTGTGTAAGAACCAAGATCAGGAAAAGGGTCCAACAAGTAGAAAAATTAATCATTATTTTGATTTTAAGGACCATAACCAACGTTAAAGTCAAATAGCCATAAACAAAAAGCACAACCTGGAACAGACAAGTTATATGCACATGACGGAGGGAAAACAAACCAGCAAGCCCATTTAACTGGTGTAAAATTCCATTTTTCGTTTAATGGTTAGCAATCGGTCTGGCGTTTCCTAACAACAACTGCTATTATATAGCCTAAGATGTAATCATTCTTATATCTTTTAAACCAGTTGTATATATCATGAACCACTTCAAAGCCAGAACTTGGATAAGAGACCGTAAACTGATTTCGCGGTGCAGCCAAGAGATTTATATACACTTTTAAGTGTGTAAAAACAGAGGCTAGAGTAAGCTTGGCTAAACAACATTGTTACTTTCTCTTATGTGATTAAATGCGCCCTGGAACCAAGGATGTTTCTTTAACTAACTTAAAAACACTTCCTTGCGTTCAGAAAGCAAAATTAGTTCAGTCCTCAAAAATGTTTCTACAGAGACTTTAATCATAAGTCCCAACAGTCTTTCCTCAAAATTATTTGTAAGTCTAGCTTGCATTCCGCGGGGATAAACGGCGCTGTGCAAGACTTTATTGCTGCACTTATAACTTCTAAAAATATCCCACATCATTCATAGCACCTCGCCAAAAGACATCGGTACATCACAGTCGCACGTCTCCAAAGGCACATCATCCAGCTGCCAATACGTCCACAACTGAGAAAGGCACTATAAAGAACATCATTCTGCATAAAGTACTACCTCAACAAAACAAAGCAAATCAGAGATCACCAATTAACACACCCAATCTGCATACTGCTACAGGGATACCAGCCAATGAGCCTAAACCCAAGAAAGGAGTTCCTGTAGAGGCCACAGGGAGGGCAATACTTGTGCAAAATGCTAATGATGGGGTGGGACAAGTCGTTGAAGGTAATCCACTGAACAACTGCATTTAAAGTTTGTCTGTAGGAAATGTGGTGAAGCGTCTAAATATGAATTTAACTAAATAAAAAGCAGTAAATAATGGCGGTTAGGCCATTCTGTTATCCGAACTCTAGAGTTTAACCCGTTATATCCCAATATCCACATACAAATTCTCCAAACTGATCTCAATACATTTCCTTATAGAATGAGTTAAGAGAATTTCATAAACGATGAAAGCATTTTTCCTCTTTGTAATCATTTTATTTATTCTCATAAAGGAGAAAATTGATGTTGGTCACTATCGGGACTTAAAGGGTAAAAAAAAAGGAAATTTTCGTTTAGTTAAAATCGAAATGGAAGCCGTTGGCGCTCAATTTAATGCCCTATGCCCCAGTTTCGCAAGTAAGTATTTCTGTCAAGAAAAACAACTTTTCAAGGAAAAATTGCTCTTTTATCTTGTCAAATTAAAGACAACGTGCTTAAAGCTGATATCAGGATATATGATATTCTCTGGTGAACATTCGACGCCAGTGCCTCTCAAGGCAGAATTATTTTGTTACCAGAGAAATAAGATTTTTAAGAGAGCATGTTGGTGATACATTGTTTCTAAAGACTGATTATATATTTTACAGCAGGATCAACAAATGGGAAAGCTCCTGTTATAGTTATAAACTCAGAAGCTTCTGGAAATAAAGGTATATATTTCAGGATCATAAATAGCTTTATTGTATTTTAGGTCTCCTTCGACCGGCACTTTTTGCGAAACAAATGAAAGAAATAAAACGCACGAACCGGTACTAAAGAAAAGTTTAACTGTCATATCTTCATATAACTTAAGAGGTAAAAGGACTTTGCCATCGTTTTGTGGGAGGGGGGAATGGGCGCGTGATGCATCTTCAACAGAAAGCGGCACTATCTTAGGCATTCGAGTCCAATGGCGGAGTTTAGATACAGGATGTAATTTGTAGACGGGTATCTATGAAATAAAGGCCCTCCTTTTATCGCATCATGGGTCGAGTTATTCGCGAAGTCGGGAAAGCCGGGTAATCCTGGTTGACTGTACACATAGCATATGAAGTTGTTATAACAACTTACCTTGGATTTGCGCTAATCGTCTTTCGAACAACAGGGCCCTGGTGTAAAACAATATTTAAGGCTTTAAACCCGGCCAGTAGAAATTTATCCTCAAGCATGTACATGTAAATGTTAATTGCTTTTCTTTCACACAGCGTTGAATTTTTGCGGAGGATAACTGTATTTCAATGATTATAACTGACACTCAGGCACTCGACGTGTTTGCAAAGTACCCATAAACACCGTTTCTACCAATTAGCTCTAGAAACGGCAATTTAGGTGCGAGATACAAATCTGAATTACTCACGAGATGATTTTAATTGCCATCCAAAAATAACAGATTTGTAACTTTCATAATCGACGCGTTATTTAGCTCTATTTATGATTTAACTATGGCAGGTGCTCTGGATCCGTTTTCCCAAGACTGCCTCGATGCACATAACAGCTATCGCGCCAAACATGGCGTCCCACCGCTTATGTGGTCACATGACCTTGCTGAAGGAGCTCAAGTTTGGGCTGACCAACTTGCTTCAACTGATTCGTTTCAACACGATCAAGTGGCCATACAAAACCGCAAGATAGGTAAGATAGAAAACACAATACTTTCACAAGAGCCAGTCATCTATTATCAATGCGGTGTTTCAGTTGTTTTGAACAGGTTTTGAATACTAAATGGCAAGCAGGTCACTGAGGTGAGATAGGTGGGCATTATTACGAGTAATTGCTTACTCTTTCACTTTAGAGGCTACAATGATGAATGTAAATCAGACAATACCCTCGCTCCCCGGCCTTGTTAAAAATAACTTCGCGCTACGCGCTCGGTGGTTATTATCAAGAAGGCCCTGGAGGGCAGAAATTATCCTGTGTTTAGTTCCAGGTTATCATGTCGGTTTAGGTCTTCTACGCAAGTTGATTATTCGCAATCAGCGTTTACTCGGAAGACCAATCGACATTTAATTGGCCTTTGAACAACATTAAAAAAGACATCAATCCAATTTCTTTAAGCTTTTAACAATTTCATATTTCCCCAAGCCTCAGAGCGAGGTATGAATCAGTTCAGTACATCGAAATTGGACTATTACTTTCATTAGGTGAGAATCTGGCATATTTTCAACCCCCTGTTCCAAAATGTGAAGGTGCCATGGTGGACAATTGTGTCAACTGTCGTGAGATGGTTCAACGCTGGTATGACGAGGTTAAAAACTACGACTTTGATAAAGGAGGCCCCAAGAGCAGGAGTGGCCCATACAAACACTTTAGTCAAATGATCTGGGCCAATTCAGCCGAATTAGGAGTCGGGACCGCGGTCAGTAAGCGGTATGGCTTCATAACTGTTGCTCGGTACAGGCCCAGTGGGAACGAAGGAGATTTTGCGGAGTTCATCAAAAATGTTCCCCCGGAAGGAGGTACACGATATTTTTTTCTAATCAGTTAATAACGTCTTACTTCACATTCCCTAGGGTTCACCAGCCTGACATAGCTGACCTGTTTCGGCCAGTAAAAGCACCGTGCTTTAAGCACCAGCTCAACACTACACATGTTGGACCTGTTGGCCGTGAACTGCACGGCATTTGTTCCCACAACATGCGCTGTGAAGGCGGTTCAGCATTACTGCCGATCGGGGTGTCAGCAAGTTCAATAAGAAACAAATTAAGAGTAAGTGGCACACCGACCGATCAACCCATGGCCTGGCCAGTACCTCACGCGTGCGCACTGCCTTAGTCGTGCTGCAGAAGCCATGGACAGCTGTTTCGCCCTGTTTAGTGCTAATCAGCATAACATAGCCGTCACAGCAGTCAAAGTCTTGGTTGGTGTCGGTGTATAACTTGCTCTTAGTTTGCTTCTTAGCACGGTGATTTCCAAGCTCTCTGTGCTGTTCAGAGTCATTTCTGATGCGTGTGGAAACGACGTTTGCGATACCAAATTTGTCGAGTTATGGACATGAGCAAATAAATTTTTCCTATTAAAATTGTCAAGTAAATTTCCTTCAGTGGGCGGGGTGCGCATGGAATGTATGTAGACACACGACATGCAACGTATTCTGTTACTTAAACGTGGATGGAACAGGACTGATAAACCATATAAAAGAGAGAATGAGGTGCCTTCTGATGCCATACATTTGCTGTAATTTAGCTAACAAAAAATACATCAAAAGTAGGTTGAGTTTGATCGTCCGGGTGAACGAAAAATAAAAACTTGACGGGTTTTTTCTTCTTTAAAGGTCCTCTACCGACAATGAATCCACCACTAAAAGATAATACGCAACCTGGTGTTGTTGTGAAGAAACCTGGGTTGATTGAAGACAGTACAGTTGTTTCCAGCGCAGAAGGAGCATTGATTGAACCTCCAACTACATCTCCATTAATGGTGAAAAAGCAAGATGCCCTCCCCTCAAACTTAACTATCGCTGTATCTCCAAAGGCAAAGCTACTGGCTACATCTCTCGCCAAAATCACTGCTTCGGTAACGCCGCTCACAAAGAAACCATTAAAAATCACAAATCAAGATGTTCAAGCCGTAAATAACGCTACATCCATAAAAGGAAAGCCACTGATTGCAATTCCCGCCAAAAACCCTGCTTCGGTAATGCCGCTCGAAAACAAACCATTAAAAATCACAAATCAAGATGTTCAAGCCGCAAATAACGCTACATCCATAAAAGGAAAGCCACTGATTGCAATTCCCGCCAAAAACCCTGCTTCGGTAATGGCACCGGTACCACCAAAGGATAGCATTAAAACTGCAAATCAGCCCACGCTTAACCAACCAATTACAGTGAACAAGGCGGCGCATTCTAAGGGCGGATTTGTACACACGATGACTGCCAACGATGGAACGAAGGCTCAAGTGTACCTCAGCAAGAATGGGGCTCATGCTGGTATAGTGTTCAGGAATGAAATATTGAGAGGTATTTTTCCTTTGTTTGGTACTGAGATTCTGATGTAGTGTCTCCTATAGTTCTATGCCAGTCATTTTTATATTCAGATTTAAGGAACCACTGTGGTATTTTTCTCATTAGAACCCTCAAATTTCTAGGTTGAAGAGATATGTCCAGAAAAGTATACTTAGATAAAAGATCACCAAACCAGCACACAAGGCCCTACCAATCTCCATCTTCATGTGCTGTGTAAATGCACAAGGTTATAGTGGGTGAACATGAAGAACAGTTTATTTTTAGATCGATTTTGCCGGAAATTTGTGGGAGGTATACAAATTGGTCAGCCAAAATACAGACTGGAAATGATAACATAAAAAAAGTATAATACAGTCTACGGATATCCGATGCGCAAAATGACATAAGGGTAGAGATTCCATGCTAAGCACTTGCCTGCGTTTTTGGACATTATAAACCGAGTTTTATATTTTCTCCTCTCTGAATGGCAAAAAATTAAAGAAACCAGCACGAAACAAAACCCTATTTTCTTTTTCCACCTAGCACCACAAGGAGAAGAAGTGAAAAGAACAATTCAAGTGCTGTAGAATGGACAAGAGCCCAAGACAAACAAACTTTGTTATGGATTTGCAAGCGCGTGTTTACTTTTTGTTAATAGTGCTACAGACCACTTTCTCGCTTCTAGAGAGAGGTCTGGCTTGTTCAAAGGCTGGATAGCGCTATCCACCGGACAAATCACTATCCAGTGGATAGTGCAATTAGTTTGTCCAATACGTCTAAGCTGGATAGTGATTTAACCTATAGATAGCGCTATCCAATGCTTGAACAACCGGGGCCTGATCGTTTAACAGACCGCAATGGCCGACTTGTGCTTAGACGGCGGATAGAGTAAAAGAAAAGTAAGGCTACCAGCAATAAGTTACATTGGCTATGTTCATAAACATGGCTTAAAATCCCTTTTTACTTAGCTGATCAGACGGACATATAAATGGGTTTTGAGGTTTAGATTCATTTATCCTAGTCCTTAAAAGTTTAAAAAAGTGGATACAAATAGAAGTCTAAACAGGGCTCAGTTGTGCATAACGTCAGCAGGAATGAATGAAACAAAACTCAACAATAACCGCAACATATTTATTGCAAATCCCAATTATAGGTAGTAATTCCCACTGTTAACTAAAATTTTAAATGAAATGTTATCCATGGGGCGAAGAGACCGACAACGCTGTTTCCTTGGCAACAGTACAAAGCCCCATATAAAAGTGAAACAAGCTCTGACTTTTCTCTTTATCAAAAAGCGTGACGCAGAGTATATAAAAAGTATTAGAGCTAGGTTATTCAAACTGAAAAACACAGTTCGGAGCTATTTGACTGACGCCTTGCCAGTTTAACTAGGGAAGAACAAGATATATCCCTTAAATGTTAAATCACGGCGTCACTAATAACTTTTTTTAATAAGCCATAGACAACACATTACACTTTTCAGGGGCACCCAACGAGGATATAGTTCAAAACCACTTAACATAGCATTGTTGAACGTATTTTAGTATTTAAACGGTAGATATAGGCATATTTTTATCCCCTAAAAACTCTTCATCTGTTCGGATTTCCTAGCTGAAAGTCTAGTGATCCGAAAATTATAGGGATCAAAACTTACCTTTTCGAAAATTTCAGCCAGGAAAAGGCTCCCGAAAATTCTAGGTGGCCTTTTTTAGGGTAAATATCCATGTAAAATGGGTATTATATACCATTTTGTAGATGTTCGGAAATCCTAGGAGAGGCAGTCAAGCAAGAAATTTTACAACAAATGTTCCGAAAATTCTAGTTCTCAAATCGTCTTCTGAACAGATATTTTCACGAAAATTGCCGTTGGGTGCCCCTGACTTTTGAAAACTTCACAGTTAAAGGAAGCGTAGAAGAAGGCAGCCTTGTTCTCAGGCCGTCTTGCATTTCCAGAAAAGTTGGAGAGTATTCTGGGAGCGAGGTTGAGGAGAAAATACAAAAAAAAAATACTTGAGCCAAATTTTATTTTATTTCAGTTTAGAAACAAATAAATAGCTTTAAGAAAGTAACTCGTTTTCTACAATTTTTCTGAGTCTCTTCCTATAAGAACACACTCATCTCCCCCGCGTTCGATATCAGTTCCGAATGAGCCCCCTCCTCTCGCTTTACATCCCTCCTCGGTTTTCATCGGATAACCTTATCAAGCAGAATAGGTGACGCACTACCGACAATAAAACATTAAGTAACAACAACATTTGAGTATTTTGGGCTGCCCCTTTTAAATCATAGGCTTCCTACACCTAACTACCTCTCTAATTTCCAGCAGGTGCAGATAGACGGCTTAGGGGAACAATCAATATTTCAGTCTCATAGCGTGGGAAAATACTAACGAAAAAGTTTCAAGTAATTTTGGAGTTACTTCTGTACGGTTGTACCCTGGATACCAGAGGGTTTTTTCTTTTCCTATAACCATAGATAAAGCAACAAATTCAAATGGTGGACGCTGTTTGTTTCATCACAGTTACATGAATTAATAAGAACGGACATCCGGAACCAGGCAGGGTAGTAGTAACGTTGAGAAAAATGCGCGAAAACATTTTAGCCAATCCCGCATTGGTAATGTATACCAAAGCGATCGCGAGCTTGGGTCCAGCATTCAGCTCAAAATCCACCCTTTGTGATTGGTGATCTACTCTGTGTCTGTAATTCTGACTGTCAACAAACTACCGTTTTGTTGTTCTTCCTCCTTACGCCTGCCATAATGTCAAGTTAAGAAACGGGACAAAAGCAACTAGCAAATGATAAACATGTGCTTGAAACTTTTACCCTTTTCTTAGTGACAAAAAATACAATATTATACAACTCAAGTCAAAAGTCAAATTAAAAAGTTTCCAGTTAGTTCCTGCTATTAATCCTGTTTTAACATCGTATTTTGCAGATTAAGCAACTAAAAGAAAAAAGGAAAATCCTCAAAATGATCATCATTTACCTTCAAGTTACTCTATCAGTATATTCCCAAACAGCTAATTAGAGTAGCGATATCGCTTGAGACTTGAAAACAAAACTGCGGCTTTAATACATAAATAACTGACAATAAGAGCTAAAATAACTAGTGATAATATAGTAATGGCTAAGTTAACGCCAGTTTCTCTCTTTGTACTGAGCTTAACTAATTTGTTTGAAGTTGAAATCCTCGAGCAACAGGTACTTATTTAACGGTTGTTAAGTGGAAGATGAACCCTCAATATCCGTACCTATTATGGATTAAGTTTAAAATAATTTTTAAATCTTTACTGACACTAAAAAACAGCGAAATAACATACAGCCTCATGTTAAAACGAATTAAATTTTTAGTGTAACTTCCTACCGCGGTCGTGCCGGATAATTGATGAAAATCCCAGGAAAGCGGGTACCGGCAGTCCGGCTTAAAAACCAAAACAAACTTATACACTTTGGAACTCAGTTACTGGGCGAGATATAAGCCGTTACCTTATACATTGAAATAACCTCACAACTTAGTTAAACATATCTTCTCTGCAGTGATATCAGTTAGTATCTTTGCTGAGTGCAGCTTTAT
Organism: Porites lutea; assembly: GCF_958299795.1. Taxonomy (NCBI): domain Eukaryota; kingdom Metazoa; phylum Cnidaria; class Anthozoa; order Scleractinia; family Poritidae; genus Porites; species Porites lutea. The sequence continues at coordinate 45,751,483 of NC_133204.1, read as the reverse complement.
CTTATTACTTCGAGTATAAACTTAAACATAAATTCTAGTAGACATGTTACGAGAAAAAGAAATCCTTAACTAACAGTACTGATTTACTACCCTGTCATCACGATTTTCATTAAGGGGAATAGTTAGTTAATAGCGGCTAAGTAAAACTTTGAGAAGACAAAATTCAAGCACAAACTTGTCTAAATCTAAATGAGCGCAATACCTAACCCTCGGTAAAAATCAGGAAAACCTTTCCCCTCGGATCGAGTACCCACTGACGACTGAGCTTCTGTCCCAATGCGGATAGGAGGCGCTCTGTTCCATGATAATTTAACTCTCCAGGAGAGAATAAGAGGTTCTCAGTTCTGCCTGCTACGAGAAGAGGAATAAACTTTTCTAGCGGCGTTTCACTTTATCAAGCCACAAAATAGTTCTCCAAAACGAGATTACTTCCTCGGAAAGGAATGCAGCAGTATTCCGGGGAGATGAGGTAACTAAAACAATCCGTTACGGTTTACTGAATAGCGTGATCCTATTGGTCAGATATCAACTTATCACCAGCAGATACGATCAACATTAGGTAATAAGTATTATACACGGCTAATTTTATTATCCAAGGTGCTCAAGTGAATCCTTTTGAATGGTGCTATGCACTGAAACAGAGGCCATTAACTTCATGCGCGAATGACAGTGGTAGGAGTCGAGTCTCACGCATCAGGGATTTATGACATCATGTTGCTGAATCAATAAACAGCTCTACCGTTTTGGCAGTTCTGGTAGATAATCTTAAGTAAGAAGGAGATTAAGCTTGAGACCAATCGATCAAAAATAGTGGTATCTTTTTTTTTGTCTATAACAATGATACAACGGAATGGACTGCCAGAGAGTGATCACTTCAATCAATGATTTTGGCCACACTTTAACGGGATTTGATCATGCGCGACTTAAAATTAAGGACTACTTCGTACAGCTACAGTGCTATAAATAAAAAAGAAAAGTACTTTTCGGTGGCTTATTTTACAGCGCGACATCCAAGAAATATAAAGAATGGAAAATCATGGAACTATAATGGTTGGCTCCAAACATTTAAACAGCAAACGTTTTCGAAGCAAATGTGTTAGAGAAAACAGGCTTATTTTAACCTTAGTCTACAACATAAGAGCCTGTTTATACGAGGATAACCAGCCCGGTTAGGTAGCCTGCTTTACCGGACCGGTTTGGCTTATGCCTTGTTTCCTCAAAAAATTTTTTCTGTGTTAATTTATATGAGGAAGAGGACTAGCCAGCTTGCCGAGTTGATCTCGACTAGGGTAACTACGATGTCCCTCGGCAAGCGGGTCAGCCCTCTTCCCCATATAAAAACGACGAAAATTTATGAGGAAACAATGCATGAGCCTAGCCAGCTCGGTAAAGCGGGCCAGTCCCAGGTTAACCGGGCTGACTCACCTCATACAAACAGGCCTCAAAACCCGTCGCTTTATGTTTACCCGCAATTCATATCAACTGTCATCGAAAGAAACAGTTCATTTATCCGTAGTAGTATGAAAACTGAAAAGCTGACAAACCAACCTCGTTCCCAGTGTTCCCTGATCTCTCTCGTATGAGAAGGGAGAGAGAGAGTGGAAACTAGGTTGCTGATAACGCGCAGGATTCATTTACCTCGCCTCCAAAAAGCGTGGGAAAACAAGACAGTGGCGGCAAATTACCCCCTTTTTTTTGCTAACTTCTGATCATTGGCCGAGAAACTTTGAGGTAAAATTTTAATTTGTTTCAAAATGCAGCTTTCTTTGCCAAAATGCGAGTATTTTAAGCCAGTTATGATCCTTTTTTACATTTTACAAAAGCGATTCAGCTGAGCACTCCGGCGAAGTAATGTATTTCCCTACTGATTATAAGATTTCCAAATCATTTTAAGTCTCTTTAATTAAATCCCAGTCACATCCGGATATATTCTTGGCAACCTTTAGGAAGAATTTTCATAAACTATTATATGATCACAACAGCCTCATCAAATCTATGAATAAAGGTGTGATGTCGTTTGTTTTTCAAAGAAAATCTATTGTTTAATTGGCATTCATTTCCTAAAAGCTAGTGTAACGCTGTTTCCAGTAATTTCTATTCAGTTTGCCATATTTACCTTGCTATTGGCCCATTGGCTTCAAAAGTTCTCATTCAGCCAATGAATGAAACAGAGAAAATTAATCAAATTCATCTCACATCAACAACGGTTAGTTCCCATCGGACTTCAAGCTGTAAATTCAGATATCGTAAAGTGTGAAACTTTCAAATGGTCAAGGCTACGTAAGATTGTACGTGACTGACCTTCACTTAACGAAAACTGTAAACGTTTAAGAATTGTAAGAAATAGAAGTCATTTCAGGAACCCGCCGTCTAAGAAGATTTGTAATTCTACGGAAGATTACATTTGGCAATGGGCAATTCTACCGAGGATGAGTACGATTTTTATGCTGACATCATAGATGCTCCTGAGTTCTGGTCAGGCTTAGCGATAGCTGGCATGATTTTGTCGGTCATGATTGCCTTATCAAACGCTGTTTTACTTTTTACGATTTACAAGGACCCAAGACGATCATTCCGTACTCCACCGAGTTTTCTTATAGCGAACTTAAGCGCGGCGGAATTTCTACAGGGTTCTGTGGCTGTGTTTCTAGTGGCTTTACGAGATGTGTATCGATACCAAAGGGCTATCATGCCTCACGTTAAAGTCTTCAAGGCTGTTATCTACACTATTGTCTGCTCGACGCTGTTTGTCAGTAGCGCAACAATAATAGCGATGTCCGTTACATGTTATTTTGCTATTAACAAGCCTATTCTGTACAAGAACACAGTTACAACAAGAAGAATCAAAGTTTCGATTGGACTGATATGGACAACCGCTTTGCTCATGTCCTTTCTACCAGCAACAAACATACCGGAGAAGACCTACACATTGATTTATCTTCACACGCATGCTACAATTCCCGCCATATTACTCACGATGACTTACGTGAAAGTCTTTCAAGCTCTCGCGAGACACACGAGTGAGGCTCGCCAAAGCTTCAAGGAATCAGAACTAGGAACAAGCCATAACCTTCTACGGGAAAGAAATATGGTAATCACGATTATAACTGTTCTGACAATGTTTTACATCACTTATATTCCACAATACATCACACTCCATTTGCTGTACCTCTGTAAGGCATGTGGCGAATCGTTAACTTTTCATAAAATTGACGTAGTCCTATCGCGATTTTTGTTCATTAGTTCTGCTGTTGACCCGTTCATCTACGCCTGGAGGGTACCAAAATATCGTCGAGCGTTAAAAGATTGTTTTAAAATGCTCCCAAAGGATGTGAGATTCAGATTTCTGTCAACTCGGACAAATACCAATGAGATCAGCATTTCTTCAGGCCTTTGAATACCATTTCAAATACATATTTATTATTTATCTGATAACTATACACACGTAACGAAAATACTATTATAAGGCCATGCAAGTAAATTTTCCTTAGAGAGAATATATATTGCAAAATCTTTCAAATTTAGATTGCTACTAACGAATTCTGACATGTATGTGCTAAGACGAATTGACTAAAACTTAATTTGTTGTAACAGAACAAATATTAGATCAGAGAATTAGAGTCACGTTACTTTACGGCAAACGGCGAACGTCAGATTCAAGTTGAGAATTTTTCTTTAATGAGCAGGTGAAAACTGTGCTAACTAAATCTTATAAATAAAACTAGCGTGAAACTACCATTTTTTGTAGAAGTAATTACCAGTAAAAGACAAGTGACGGGAAAACTTGGTCACGTGGTAAAAATTCGCGTTTGCCGTTTTCCGTAAACTTAACTCTGTTATCACCGTACTTTGTTGCTGACAGCTGAAATTATCAGGTATTACATTTATGATCTCTACAACGTCCTCGTTGCAAAATGCTATATTATGCCTCAAACCCAGGCTTGCGTCTACATCTACGTCGTCTAAGAATGTGCACCCATCATAGGAGCGGGATTTGCGTCAACTGTTTGACAATTTTAGCCTGAAAAAACTTTGGTTCTTGCTTTCAATTAATTCACATAAATGCATAGGTTAACTACTGGGTGCACCTTGACTAAAAATCTAGAATGAGTATCAGTGAAATAATGTATTACAGATCAATTCTAAATTTCTTATGTCTCGTATCAAGACTGAAAGTGGCGATTGGAAAATCAAGCCCTCATCATGAACGTAGATATACCGTAAAATTCCGAAAATAAGATGCGGGGGTTATATTTTTCAAAGACCCGTTTTGAGGGGCTTATTTTTTGAGGGGCTTACTTTTTTCACTTCAAAATTGATTGGGCTAGCTTACCGTTTCTGCTTTTTTCTACACTGTATTTGAGGGCAATTTCCAAGTACAAGCCCCCGGGAAGTTATATTCGGAGGAGCGATTAAACGGAGGGGTTTTTGCGTTGCGTGTTTGGGGCCGGCTTATGTTTGTAGGGGCTTATTTTCGGAATTTTACAGTATCCAGGGTTTCACTTGATATAATAACTTATTAGGACATCCGTACAGACGTTGGATTTGTTTGTACAATTGGGGTACAATTTGCCATGAAACCAAAATCGAAGGAGTCGTTTAGGAGTCGTGGAACGTTGTAGCAAAAGAACTATTCTGAATAAGGATCTAATCACGAGACAGGTACGTTGAAGTGGCTCCCAAGTGCGGGGAAATGCGCTGAGCGATCACGAACGATCTTAGATTTACTTTCGAACTGAGAACCCAAAAAGAAGAAGGATATTCTAACCATTCCGCGCAAGGGCAACGAACGCAAAACCAAAAAAGTCACCGAAATTACCTTAAGACATTGCAATATGAACTGCTCTACTTAAAAATTTTCAAAAAAAAATGACACTCCGAGAGGATAAAGGAACTATTAAAATTTGTAAGGAGGAAGCTATACATTGCATGCGATAATTCAGAATTGTAGTATTGTTATTTGTAATGACGTTGTTTGCAAGGAGAGCCGGACTGTTACGCGAAGCAGTAGACAATATTACCTATGATATATTAGGCTGTCCTAAGTACTTGTTAGAATTTAAAACTGTACATGTAGGATAAAACGTAATTGTATAATTATCACTGTATTTATGAAATATGATATGTAAAAAATCTTTCAATATAGTAAATGCTGCGCACGCTTATTGTGTGATTGGTTGTTGCTCACGATCTAACGGAGTACAGACACACAGGTGACGTCAGAACTTGTTTTCTTTGTTTTGTTCAACATGGCGGGTAGTTTTCAGAAAATGTTTGCGAGATTATTTTGGATTAAGCAAGTGAAGGTCTCGAAAAAACCTGAGCAGGAGCTGTTTACATGTACGAAACACGGAAAAACCAACACAAAAAAGTTCTTGGCGACTTGAGCCTAGTGGAGGAAATCTTCACAACAGTTGCATCGTGTGACACTCGCAGTTCGGAAAATGTTTGCACGATTATTCTGGTTCTTTGAGCAAGTGAAGGCCTTGAAACGCACCCGGCTCGGGAAAGACTATCTACAAGTAAGATAACAAAGAAACGAAAAAGCAAAGACGAAACGTAGCGTTTGTGACTAGGAAAATACCTAAACTGGCACAAATCCTGCAAAAGTCGAGTGGTTGCGGTTGGGGGAAAGTTTGTTTTTCTTCTTCTATTTTTTCTTTTCTTTTTTAATGGATTTTATGCAACGAATAGATTCCATTTTGCCGTGCGCCTGTTTAGTAACAGATCACAGATGACGTTATTCTCTCTTGGGTGAGGACACCAGTGACCAAGAACCAGTGAGAGACGTGACACTCCCAGCACTTTTTTGTTTTTACCCATTTTGACGTCATTTGTTATCTATTGATGAAACGACGCACGGCAACATGAAATCTATTGTCCAAGAATGAGCATAAAAATAAGATATATTTCACAGTCATCATATATTTTTAGTGTATCATTAATGGCAAAATTCTTACGAGAAAGCTTTCATTACATACAGTTGAGTGCTGAACGCTGCAGCGTCAAAACTTGTTGTGAATTGCCTGCAGAAAAACCCCGGATAGATATTTTATCAGTGAAGTTTTCATCAAGACTGAAGAGTTGTACATGGCTTTCCTTGCGCTAATGCACGATACTACGTATTAAGACCTTGGCTGGCTCAAGGCCATGATATTTGATGTTTTTGTCTGTGAAAGGAGCCGACTAGTATATATCCAAACCGCATTCAAGCCAGTATTGACACAGGCCTATATAAAGAAAGTATGCTAAGTCATGAATTGATAGGTAATTGAAAGACAATTTTGTTTTTTTTTTTGGTCGGCTTAGTAAAAATTTCAGCCCGTAACGAAATAATTCAGGCAATATTACAGGATGAATTGCGGACCAAGTAAGGTGTCCTTTTTTTTCGTTTTTCGTCGGGAAGTTGAACTGCTTCAAGACTTAACTTGTTATGCTTTAATATATATATATAAAAAAAACACCGCCTAGGAAACTCACTATGACAGGATAGGAAGTTTATAGAAAACAAACTGGATTAATAGAAAAGGACTCAAGTGAAGACACATACCAAGAAATTGATACCCGAAGAACAAAAATTTGTGTTTTATTCATCAAAATACTGAGTTCGTAAAGTGTTTTAACACTGTAAAGTGATTGAAAAGGATTGACTTAAAAGGCCTGACTTCGTTTCTAGGATCCTTCTTGCTGTCAACGTAGGCGAAGAACCTAGAAACAGGGCGACTGTTGCCATCTGTACATCGACAATATAAAATTATACCAAATATGTTATGCCATCGGCGCATTAAAAAAAAGAGACAGAGAGAGAAATGAAACAAAAAAATAGGAGTCTACAAGACAGGTTATTCAAGGTTGGTCACCCATCCACACTTTCTTATCCATCCCACCAGTCAGAGTTTACCTTGAGTGACCCTTTTTTGGAAATCCGAACCTTTGCAGGACAGAGGAGTATTTCGAGTAACCGTACGTAGGAAATTTAGCCTTCCGAGCAGATCTTTCTGGGGGCGCGTGTTGAATTCCTTGGATAGTTTGCGTGGGAGGCTACAGCGCACATAACAATCATGCGGAACTTACAAGAAAAAACCGAAAGAGGAGTGGGTATCACGCGAGAACGATCTCGAGTCATCTCTAACGGGTGCGCCCTCCTTCACTTCATTATATGCTCCGTTCTCTCAGTTCTGACAAAAAGGAGTTTTCTTCTCCATTCCTTTGTCAGTTGTGGAAAAGTTCATAACATAGAAAATTTTACACTACATTAAAACGATAAAATTGTTCTCCCAACTACAGGGGCAAATAAAGCACGAAAACAAAAATAAACACAATAATGAAGTTCGTCATTTTCCAAAAGACCTCAACAAAAGGTTGATTTTATCTGGGTTTATTGATCTTTCTTTATCAGCTACGTGACTTGCTCGCCATTTTGCTTTTGCTAAAGTAGTAACATTTAGGAGTATTAAGGATTTTTGTCAGAATTAAGAAGCTTAGCTGACCAAGGTGCAAGATACGGCAAAAGGATGTAACGGGTTCAGGATCTATAAAAGCATTTTTCATTTAAAACTACTTAATTATTCGATTCCAATGTTCACCAAATGAATGTAATTACCCTAAGAATAACCTTGAAGTTTGTTTGTTGACTTTTTCCGAACATCCTTTGAAGCGGCCATGATCTACCAAAGTGCATTAATTAAAGGCCCACTTGTGGAGATTTTGTTTTCTTGTTCATAACAACAAGTAACGCGCGTTTTCCGTCGTTCCAGAGCTTGTAAACTGCAATAATTACAGTTTCTTTATTTTTAAATTTATAGTAAAAGCGAGCGAGATACGAGAGAGCTTGAAATATTGTCTTCCGAGACAACAAGAATAACTTATTGAATAATTTAAAGGTTGGTTGATTCAGTTGGATCGCTTTGCGCTCTGCTCCTACCATCCAAAAACGTTCGACGCCGCGATTGAAGTGCGAATGATTTGTGAGAGGTAATTCTAAGTTTACCACGGTACATCTTCCAGCAATCTTGAAAGGCCTGGCGATACTTCGGTACTCTCCAAGCATATACGAAGGGATTGATAGCGGAACTTATATATAAAAATCTAGACAGGGCTACATCAATCATGTGGAAAGTTAACGAATTCTCGCATGATTCGCAGAAGTGCAGTAGATGAAGAGTTATGTACTGAGGCATGTATGTGATGTAGAATAATCCAAGAATTATAACAATGGCATTTACCATTTTTTTCTCACGTTCCAGAGCGTTCTTCGCTACAGAGTTGTAGCCTTCTCGTTGAACTTCGCGTGTACGTCTCGCGAGAGCGCGGAATACATTCGTGTAAATCACAGTCAACAAAATGGCTGGTACAGTTGCGTGCGTGTGAAGATAAATCATCGTATAAGTTTTCTCAGGCACGTTCGCCACAGGTAGAACACAGGTCGATAAAGAAATCAGCCATAATACACCGATGAATATCTTAACTCTTTTTTTAGTAATGATGGTCTTATATTCCATTGGCTTGTTAATCGCCACAAAGCAAGTTGTTGACATAGCTACTATTGAGTAACCACTGACGAAGATAGTTGTAATGAAAACAGTATACATGATTGCCTTAAATAATCCAAGGAAAGGCATATTTACTTGCTTAAAACGATACACATCTCTCACCGCCACGAGAGAAACGTTTAACAGCCCAAGAAGCAAGTCAGAGGCGCTTAGATTGGTGATCAATAAACATGGCGGAGTACGAAGGGTTTTTCGAGGATCCTTGTAAGTTATGAAGAGGAGAACCAAGTTTCCTATAATGATCACGAACGCCACAAAAAATCCAACGAATACTAAAGTTAACCAGTAACCTTTGTCTTGAATTATCGAAAGGTAAAAATCGAAGTTTGGATCCGAAGAATTCAGCGCAGTCATCTTGGACCACTGAGAACTAACGTGATGAACTGAAATGACCTCGAAAATGTTTTAATTACTTAAACCACTTTAGATCTCACGCAACCCTAATATTATATAACGCCAACGCTTCCTGAGTGACAACAGATCTTAAAATGACATTTCATAAGATCTTCTCTGCATAAGTACCCTATATGTACATGGTATTGTAGGTCATGATATCTATAAATGCATTAATTTGACAACAACAACAACAACAACAACAACAACAAATTTATTGTACCCAAAGCAGAATATTATAGTTATTTACAAGTTGTTAAATTAATCAATTAACTAAAAAGGGCACTGACTTCTTGATTGGTACTTGATTGGTGTGTATTTGTACCATTATATAGAAATATAATGAGAACTTAATTTTTATTGCTTGTACAACTATCGGAAGCAATTAAATAACAATTCGCATGCGGCGAGTTTAATCCTTTCTCTAAAGTTAAAGGAAAAACACAAACCCCTTCTCCTGACAGCTCTTGTTCTTTTTATATCGGTCAAACTTTTTGATCGACTCGGAGGAGCCTACTCGTCACAGGCTCCCCGGTTAAGGGTGTGTCTCAAAAGAAGACGATTTTTTGGTGAGATATACACGGTGATAACATCAGTTAATGTTCTACATGTAAATTGAAAGAGAATTTAATTGTTAGCACTACAACGAATGAATTTGCTTATATCCATTAGTCATAGGAAATTGATTTTAACCGCTCATTAAAAAGTTGAACAAAATTAACAGTCAGGTGTCGTTATTATACTATATAGTGACCAGTAAGTATTGGCAAATGGGTACCGAAGTTTTCATTTCAAGTCCTCACGGCACTACGCTGGTGTAGTTTATCAGAAATAACAGGCATTTCTTGACATGAATTAATTGCATCTTCGAGCATCTGGAAAGCGATGAACTAAGAAGAATCATTCGAATTAATCAGGACCGGCTTGTAACTTTCGAAAAATTAAAAACTTATTCGACTCCTAACCATTTCTAGATAAATTAAAGTAGTTTAATCAACCGACAGGATCAGCGTGTTTTCTTAAACTTTATTACTCTTCAACGCTCAAAAGCACACATTTAAGGTACAGTTTGAGGTTGCCTGTTAAAAGGTACAGTTAATTTTGTTGCTGTTATTTCATTAATTTAAGGTGACTCGACCCAGTTTTTTTGGGGGAGTACCCTCCTACTTTGAAGCTTTCTGGTATCCCCACCTTTACTTTTATCGTAAGTCTAACACATAGAATGGATAACATATAGATCAATCTACAATATAACGTAAAATTTTTGGCGATCGGAGTAAATGTCACGTGGTTATAATGCCACTCCCCTTTGAGGTCTGAGTCGAAAATCTGCTGTTGCAGGCATTTTTTCGTGAAAATCTCTCGGGTACACATAGCGCGCATTTGTGCCTTGCGCTGAACAGAGTTTCACCAAAATCGCAAAGACCCAATTCGAGAAATTCAGCGGTTTCCAAATTTAGGTCATAATTTATGCGAAAATGATAAGCAAACTTTACACGGATTATATCTAATAAACTATGAGATTCATCTCTTTATTTTGAGCATCCTTATAACAGATGGGTCCTTGCAAGTCAGCAAAACGCTTTAGGGCCTTGTAAATGCGCGCGATTTCGAGCAAAGCAAACATATAGAAATTATAGTTTTCGCTATTTGTTGACGTTTGTCAGCGTTTAAGAGTCTTTCTCACGAAAAAAGCATTTTCTTAAAAATTCGTAGTTTTTTTTCCTTCAAATTTTTTCAGGGCCACAATTGATTAACTAACTACCCGGACTCTGAATTTCATGGTCATTGAAAAACTGTGACATTATCTTCTATAAGCCCAAACTTGAATAAACATTGAAGATTTTTAGCGTTTTGGTTGAGTTTGTGCTTTGGGAGTTGTCTATTGTTTCTAGTCTGTCATTATACAGCATTCTTGTTCAGCACGCGTGCAATGACCACGCTTGGCTGACTTCCGAATGCTCACCGAGATATGATCAGTTTGGTACAGTGAGACAGGCCATGGCTTGATACATACAGGTTTAACTCACAATTTTTAATCAATTCTCGTGCTTCTTGTGACTTTGCAAAAAAATCAAGAAGTGCTACACACTAAATCTACTTACTATTAAAAAAATATCATTTTTTCATATGTTTAATGCAAGCGAATAATCAAACCAACTCGTGACGGGAATATCTCGGTGAGCATTCGGAAGTCAGCCAAGCGTGGTCATTGCACGCGTGCTGAACAAGAATGCTGTATAATGACAGACTAGAAACAATAGACAACTCCCAAAGCACAAACTCAGCCAAAACGCTAAAAAACTTCAATGTTTACTCAAGTTTGGGCTTATAGAAGATAATGTCACAGTTTTTCAATGACCATGAAATTCAGAGTCCGGGTAGTTAGTTAATCAATTGTGGCCCTGAAAAAATTTGAAGGAAAAAAAACTACGAATTTTTAAGAAAATGCTTTTTTCGTGAGAAAGACTCTTAAACGCTGACAAACGTCAACAAATAGCGAAAACTATAATTTCCTTATGTTTGCTTTGCTCGAAATCGCGCGCATTTACAAGGCCCTAAAGCGTTTTGCTGACTTGCAAGGACCCATCTGTTATAACGATGCCCAAAATAAAGGGATGAATCTCTTAGTTTATTAGATATAATCCGTGTAAAGTTTGCTTATCATTTTCGCATAAATTATGACCTAAATTTGGAAACCGCTGAATTTCTCGAATTGGGTCTTTGCGATTTTGGTGAAACTCTGTTCAGCGCAAGGCACTAATGCGCACTATGTGTAGCCGAGAGATTTTCAAGAAAAAATGCCGGCAACAGCAGATTTTCGACTCAGACCTCAAAGGGGTGTGGCATTGTAACCACGTGACATTTACTCCGATCGCCAAAAATTTTATGTTATATTGTAGATTGATCTATATGTTATCCATTCTATGTGTTAGACTTACGATAAAAGTAAAGGTGGGGATACCACAGAGCTTCAAAGTAGGATGGTACCCCCCAAAAAAAACTGGGTCGAGTCACCTTAAGTGGATGGCATTGCGTAAGGCTGAAAATAGGAGAACCGGGTTGCCCTAGAGCAAATGGCAGAAATTGAGTCTCTGGGAAAATAATGTGTCTGTCATGCTGAATTGTCTCCAGGCAGTGTCAAGGTGAAATAGGCCTTATCACGGTTTTAGAAGCCATCTTGACAATAGGCAACCGCGTGAGAAATTACAGTGGCTTATTTTTAAGGAGTCTTGTACTCTGTTTTGAGCCTACCTCCGATTGAGTGATTGATTGATTTAATTGTCATTGTAATTGTAAATCTGAAACTTGATTAAATGAATAAATAAATAAATAGTGTTTATTGAGAATCTAATGTCGAATAATTTCCGTAAAACGGCTGTTATGAAAAAAAATATGAATTTTTAACTAAAGCAAAGGATTTTACTAAGAAATTTTGGGGGCCGTTACTGCGCTTAAATTTCTCCAGACGCTTGCTTAGATTTTCCATATATTTGTCTGGAACTTTTACCGGGAAATTTTAGTCGGGCGGAAGAGAAATCTTTAGAGACAGTGACTGTATACAAAATTTTATAAAGTGGTTCTAGCGCGTGTAACTGCATGTAACGCCCACCATTTTTTTAGTATTCAGTAGAATCGTTAGGAGTGAAGCTTTAGTTTACAATTCATTTTTCTTCAGAATTGTTCGACATTAGATTCTCATACAAACACTGTAATTTCTCACGCGGTTGCCTACTAGTCAAGATGGCTTCCAAAACCGTTATAAGGCCTATTTAGGGGGGTTGAATGGGGAGTGGGGGAGGGGGGGAGCACTTGTCGGTTGTCGGTTAAAATTCAGTTACTTTGTGGGTAGTCGGTTAAAATTTTCGGTATCATGCGAGCAGAGGCTACATTTTCGCTGTGTGAGCTGGCGTGCGAAAAGTAGCCTCTGCCGACAACCGTTCAATTTTCTATCGCGAAATTCGTCTCGCGATTCGCAAACAAAATTAATCGTCCGGTCTGTTGGTTTCCCTACTGCTTACAGGCCACCGTAAAAAGTAATCAAGAGAGGTTAACTGGATAAAGAACGACATTCTCGCAGTCTATATATTTATAGGCAGGAATTTTAAACATTGGTCATAAAAAGTTAACCTTAAGAACTTTCTACTGAAACTGGTCATGCAGAGAAGCTTGTTAGGCCTTCACGTGACTTCTCATGGCTGAGGGCTCCCTTAAAACCCTTTTTTCCCATCTTGAAAGGGGTTTTAGAGGACGAAATTGACAAAACTTGACAACTTTTTCAAAAAAATAGATTTGTCTTCTTCAGGTCTCTGTTAACTGCAATGGATTGAAAATAATCGTTATAACCACAGAAAAGCCAAGAAAATACTTAATTGTTATTTGAAAAAAAAAAGTATTACCCCATGTAGACCTGCTTGACGAATGCTAATCTAATTATGGATTACGGTCAGAGGAATTTCCATTTCCTCAGCCCAGAGGTCCCCAGCTTGCTTTATATACCAGAGGTTATATAATTAAAGTCACTGGAATCTTTGAGTTGCGTGACGCAGCACAAACCGCTGCCGGTGCATACGGGCGTAGAAGACGACGTTGTAGATTTCAGACATTTCGGCTTTATCTTAGACTGCTTGCAGTCCGCCTTTTCTCTTAAAATCCGTTTAGTTCTTATCTCAGCCAGCGCGATTGCAAACCACGACTTTATGTTACAATAAGGGATTAGGACAAGAAAAGACGGACTGCGGACGACTCTTTTGTTGTAAACAAACTCTCCGTCGGCCCAGAAACGGAGCCCGATTGGTCAGTTTTACAGCTGTTGACAGATAATTGTTCCAACAACAACAAGTTTTATTTGCATGACCAGGCGGTGTGCGTCACGACCCACAAAGGTTCATGGGTAAAACTGTTTATGTGCCTTATTTCAATCGCGACACGGTCGAGTTCGCATCTCGTGAGAGAGAGAAATCAAAACCCGGGATCAAAATACTGCTTCCTTTTCTGAAAAACATTACGGAGGAGAGCGACTTAGAGAATTTTCAAGATCTCATACTGGCCTTAGATGCTTGTTATTGGCTTCATAAGGTAATTTCCATAAGTTTATCGCGATTCGGAGACTATCGAAGGTGCGATTTAGCCGATTTTAGGAGGCGATTTCCTGCTTCTCAGAAGATTTTAGGTACTGTTTAGTGCTGTGCTTATATGTATATTTCTATCTCAGAAGAGTGAAAGAGATCTGTAGTTCATACCTGGATTTGCTTAAATAAAATATTCGTCCATTTAATAGTAACGTTTGATTTCGCTTTAGTTATTTTTAGCTTCTTAGAAATCAGCTCAACATATTGTCCTGTGACACTTACGGTTTAACAACTGGTGACGTCACTAAAATCGATATTATCTTTCACGTTCTCTCTGACATGGAACATCCTCATCTTCCGCCATCTTGATAAAAATGAGGACATTCTAGTCAGACAGCTACTAATAACAACATGAATGCTCCGCCCATTCCAAGGGGCAAACAGTGATTGGTCAATTTCCACCCGAAAGGCTATGATTGGGCAACTCTTGAAAGGTTGACAGGAAATTGTGAAATTTCAGCCAATGGGAACCGAGTTTTTGATTTCGCTTTAGTTATTTTTAGCTTCTTAGTAATCAGCTCAACATGTTGTCCTGTGACACTTCCGGTTTAACAACTTCCGGTTCACAGATAGTGGTGACGTCACTAAATCGATATTGATCACGTGTTCGTTATATTATTTTATAATTGGCTCTTTAACTAATCGATAAAAAAGCCCTGAACAGCCGCCCACTACTACTGTTGCATGACCATACATGTACACATAGTATTGCAAAAAGCTACCTTAACCCTTTTAACCCTAAGATCAAAATTAAAATTCTCCTTTGTCGCCCCTATTCATTTACTATAGAAGTAGTGGGGAGAAGTTGATAAAATATCAAGCAAATACATCTTGTGTGATCATGTCCTTAATTCTCATGACCACTTTGTTTTACAAAGCATTGTTATTACAAGGAGAAATTTGATGCTGATCACTCCTAGGGTTTAAAGGGTTAAGAGAAAAACAGAAAAACTAAAATTTCATCTTATTGCAATTAATTTACTTTGCTAACAATTTGTCAGGGAAATCAAAGCAAGCTGAAATATATTTAACCAATGGTAAATTAATATAGTAATTTGAGGAGTTCATCTGTTCATTGATCAGATCGTTGACGTGTAATTGGGTAATATTTGGAATCAGAGATTGAACTTTTTGGTAAAAATTATTCCTTATTATAGAATATTTAGAACAGTGAAAAAGAAAGTGAAATTCGTCTTCTATTTGATTGGACCCACAGGGTGGGCAATGTCTATTTTCTCTAGAGATCTGATTGTATCTAACTTGTTCACAAATATAATGATTAATTTGTGATTGCTAATTCGTAATTTGACTAATGCCTTTCTCTCGGCTGTAATCCTCTTGTTAAATCTAGATAATTAGAAATGGTATGCTCGTTTTTAAAAGATCTATAAAATTCTAGTTTTTTGAGAATGTTGGAGGGTGTTTTTCCACTAGGAGATATATTTTTGTTTCATCAAGCGTACAAAGGTTTTGAATATTGCGGTATCTAACAAATTAGGATTAAAGTCAGGTATGTTGAAATATTCTGATATCTTCATGAGATGGGAGTGAAATCTACTTTTACCATTGGAGTGTAGATCAAATGACATTAAGAAGGTTTGTTCGACAAAAGAGCCTTCGGTTTTAGACTGAATATAAATGTAGTTGAGAAGTTTTTGAGTAATAGTGATACTTGAAGGAAAGCGACGAAGTTCAGCTCTACATGCTATATTAGAAGCTTTGTTATTTACCTCTAACTACCGTTTGCAAAATTGAAGGTGTGTTTTTTCAATTTGTGTACCGTCCCAAGCCTTAAAATCTGGTTTTGCATACACACCCCAAATTTCACTATTATATGTCAGGATAGTGAAAATAAGGGTATCAAATATTTTACACGCAATAGCTGGTTTTAATTTGACTGGTCTGTGGTGGAGATGCGAGCGATAAAAATAGTCACGCGTCACAACTAACTACGAACAGTTACGAACCTAGGGGTAATCGCAACCTCGTTCCCAGGGTTCTCTCCTACCCGCGGGTAGGAGAGAACCCTGGGAACGAGGTTGGGGTAATCGCTTGTTAACTACAACGTTAAAGGATATCTTCTAATTTAAAATAAATCGTTTCAAGTTAATAGGGTTTACCGGTAATTGGTGAATTAAATTACCTTGACAGCTTCGTTGTACCCAGACAGAACAAGAGTCAGCAGTCTCTTAGGGGCCGACCATTTAACTCTTGAGGGGTAGGGGGGGGGTGATTTTGAAAAAAAAAATTCCTGCAAGCGCTTGTCGGAAGAAAAAAAATTGCATGCAGCACAAATGTAATAGAAAGCTTATGGGAAAAAGGGGAAAAAGTATCCCGCCCACCAGATTGTTAGAGAAAAATTCTTGATGACAAGAAATCACCCACCCACCACGCCCCCCCCCCCCCCCCCTCCTCAAGAGTTAAATGGTCGGCCCCTTACACGGGCTTACGCCCTCGTTTATCGCGGTTCGCGTGCTTAGGTTTCTCGTGCAGTAACTTTGCAAAAAAAAAAAAAAATTCAGAGACTGCTCGCAGTCTAGCTTTATGTCTGCATCCGCATTTTGTGTGGGGGCTGAGTAAAAGTCATACCATTTTTGTTAGTTCCGTTTTCTTGAATTTGATATATATGTCTTCATAGCGATGTTATTCATTCAAAGTTTTTTCAATCTGGCGAATACTGCGAAGTTATCGTGAAAGATTCACTGCTGAATGCAGGAATCGGGGCTCTACGCGCGCGCCAAGCGCGCGCGTGGGCGGAGCCTCATAGCTTAGTAAGCCTAGATACAAATAAAGGGGGTTCCTGCATAGCGTTTGTGCGGGCTAAAAGTGGGAAGGTGGTAAGTTAAACGTTGATAATTGCAAATGAAACTCCGACGTTTCGACAATGCTGCTATCCCCGAAAATTTGGTAATTACGTGACCGTACTCCGACCGATCGCCCGACCGCCCGACCGTCCGTCCGTCCTCACCACAGGGAAACCAATGTTTACTTTCACACTTTCTAACTACTTTGGGAGCCCAGGAGGAAACTGATTGCACATCAACGTTGTGATCAATTGAGAGCTGTCAAAACAAGGTATCCGCTGACCTGTATCGTCTGACCGTATCGCGGTACTTGAAGTTATCTGGCAAGAAGCGACAAAAAAACCGTCTCATTTACGGTGATTTGAGAGATGAAAATAAAGCTCTGTGTTTCTTCTCATTAAGGGGAGTTATTTAAACCTTCAACGTTTTCTTTTCAATCATTGATGCCAAAGCTTACAAAAAAAAAAATTAAAACTATGATTTGCTATGTTTGAAAATACTGTAAAGATCCAACTGTTTTGCTTCTGCTGTTTACGGCTTCACGTTCACGCATAAATTCACCCTTGAATCAAAATAATAGTTTTTTTCATGGTTTCCTTTCTGATTCTGTTGAGATCAACTCGTATGTATATACTAAAACAATTATTCATCTCAGGCTCAGTTAATATTGTTGAATAATCCCCTCGACTTCGTCTCGGAGATTATTCAACAATATTAACTTCGCCTTCAGCGAATAATTGTTGGGTATTGTGTCACCAAACGCCATATTTCTTTTTCTTCCTTGTTGTTTTGTTTCAGGAGCTTGGACTTCCTTGAGTTTTATTTCTGATAGCAGCTTTTCTTTCAAATTGTGTGGGTAGCCTCTGTCCACCAAGCATCTTTGAAGTTTGAAATACTTTCCTCAGGAAATTGACCATCTGATAAGCCATAAACGTAATGTGATCACGTCCTAAGCTAGAAAAAATACAGAGCGCTCTTCTTTAATTTATGAAACAAACATCGATAATGTCGGTTTATGTCGGTAGACGGTTAATATTTTTCCTGTCGGTAGTCGGCAATTTTTTTCTTGTTCTGTCGGTGGTCAGTAATATTTTTCGCCCTTTGTCGCTAGTCGGTTTACCCCATTCACAACCTCTATTTATATAGACTACTGAGTATTTAAGAAATCGGTTGAATGAAGACTTTTTTAACACAGGGCAACCGTGATATATGCGCTGATGATCTAACAAAGCTCATGTGTTTCCTGATGGACGTTGAGTTGACGCGGAGCGCTGCGTCACGCAAATGTCTGAACTCGAATCACTTGAGTCTCCTCGCCTTGTGTCAGTAGATCTCAGTATGAGCAGTAAACGCATACAATATAGACAAGGTCTTTTATTCAACTTATAGGCATCCACGAAGTAGCTCCTCGACTACAATATTTCAGATCGAATTGAAATTTAGAAATGTTGGTTTTTGCTCACTTTTGACGTCACTTCCAGGACTTGAACTGTCAGGAGGCGTTTTTCCTTGGCACCACTTCTGCTACCCCGGTTCCCCGTTTTTTGTCCTTCAAAGATTATAGTATTTCGATCCAGCAAAAACAAAAAGCAAGACAAAAGCTGATGGCGCTCATGCAAAGTTACTTGATAATGACATAGATAAGAGAAGAAAATAAAGCGCAGGTGTTTTTCCAGAATCATTGTCGATCGCTAAGTAGGCGAAGATCCTGGGAACAAACGCGAGGGCGCAAAAAACAAATACAGTACCCTGAGGAATTGGGACGAACTAGAAACAAGGAGGGAATCCAACGCGCGTAGTCTCGGGTGACCAGCGAGGGTTGGGTGCAAAACTTAATTGTTACACTCCAAAAAAAAATTCTACACCAAGAAAATTATCTGAGACTGACTGAAGAGAAATTGGGTCCAGTGGTGACACTTTGAGAAACTTAGCGTAAAAATAGGCAGTCATGAAATATTCATAACTTTTCTGAGGACTGAAACAAAAGAATTATATTTTATCGTGGAGCGATCGTGATCTCTCCAAAATTCTTTCTTTACTGCAACATTGGAGAAGAGGCGCCCCAGAGACATAGAAAAGGTGCATAAAAATTCATTATTGACCCAACATCTCAATCTTCACCAACTCGGAAAAAGAAACAAAACCATTTTCTTTACAAATTATCGGTCAAGGTTCTTTAAACTTTAACTGACTGTCACGCCAGTCTGCTTTTGTCTCCTCTCGAAATAATTTTTGGTTCTAAGGGAAGATAAGGATTTAAGGATAAAGGCTAAGGGCGCAAAGAATATAAGTGTTTGTACTTTTTTTTACAGCCATTTATTGTTTTCAAAACATGACCGGCAGCCGGCCCCATAACCACTGTCAGCCTTTTCTTAACGCTTGAAAAATTTCATGACTGAACAACCTTGCTGTTTTTAGGAACATTGTTACGCTGTTACGTTAAAAATCCATCCATATTGTTGTCTGAAAATTTTTATTGTAATTCGTATATATCTGAACAACTAAGCCGTTAGCAAGCGGGTCTGAAGAATGTCACAGCAGTAAACGAACTAAGGCCTAGGCCAAACGTAAAACTTTTCATGAGACGAATCAAACGTAGTGAAAAAGTTCCACGTCTGGCTCAGTTTAGTTCGTCTGAATACGGTTTGGATCGTTCAACACGTCGATCTTCACATGCGACGAACTAAGGGAATTGGTCAAAAAGTATAGGGGGCGGGGCGGTGGGCCGAAGCAGAGACGGGGTGAGTAATGAGGTTTTGAGCCGGTTGCAAGGGGTGGGTCGTCCAATTTTCAGGTAGGCACACTATACTGATACTAACGAGACAGTTGCCCACACTTGTTATATAAAACACAGCCAGCTGGAATTATTGCTACCATACTCTCCAACCTGTTGTGTGAGAAAATGCAAGGGGTGACAGGCCACACATCTATACCGGCGTGAAACCCTTTGTTAACCTTTCTTTTTGCTCTAAGAGGCATGTCCTTTAATGATTTTCCTTTCTTGTAAGAAAGTGATAGGTGGTTCTTTAAAAATTTAGCGAAGGTATGGTTAGTCTTGTATAAGATTCCACTTTTTCATTCAAGCTTCCTTTATAGTGAGGGTTGATATTGTGTCACGAATAGCAGTATTTCTTTTTCCTCCTTGTTGTTTTGTTTTAGGAGTTTAGACTTCCTTTCAGTGAATTTTATTTCTGATAATAGGTTTTCGATCAAAATTTGTGGGTAGCCTCTGTCTATCAAGCGTTTTTTCAGTGAATTCGAATTATTTTTCTCAAAGGTTGTTTCTGAGGAGTTTTTTCGTAGGATTCTCAAGGCTTCTCCTTTGACAAATCCTTTTTTTGTGTAAAATGTGTCTTTACATTAAGGATAGATTTTTCCTTGAATCTTATGCCTTTGTATACAACCGTATCTAAAGACACAGTCCCAGTGTCAGATGTTTCGGCCGTGAGTTTAATGGTTGGGTGAAGTAAGTTTGCTTGTTCAATAGAGGCTTCGATGTCTGATTTACTTTTGTCCCGTAGGGAAACATATCGTCCATGCAGCATTTCCAAACTGTTGGTTTAAACACGGATTTGCTTAGAGTTGTTGTTTCAATAAATGCCACGAAAATATTGGCAAAGGAACCGAAACTGCCGTCTTTGTGCCCATTGCAGTTCCATGGGTTTGAAGGTAGTGCTTTCCATTGAAGTGGAAGAAATTTTTTTTAAGGATTAATCTAAGCATTTCCGGCAAGTGATGTGTCAGAATAGGTTGCCTGTAGAAATTTTCATATGCTTTAAAGATAATTTTAATGCCGCCTCGTTTTGCGGTATATTTGTGTCAAGACTCATAACGTCCATCGAAGCAAGAAATGGTCGGTCTTTCACATTTGTCTTTTCAATGAGAGGTATGATCTGTGATTTTGATATTGGTTGTAGCAATGTATCAAGAAATTTTGTCATGCACAGAACAAGGTTTTAATTGATTATTAAGAGGGAACCAAAAATCCATGTTTTAATACTAGGGGGTGGGTCATGTAATTTCCAACCTTGGTGTAGGGGTAGGTCAGTCATTTTGTGCCGAAGGGAGAAGGTGGGCCAGGTGCTTTTTATCACCCACATTTCCAAATGCTCGGTTCGTCTCATAAAAGATTTAATTCGACGAGGGCCCAAGCCTAACAGTATTTAAGATCAAGCCAGTATCCGAGAATGATAATAATACTTTCAATTGAATAAATTACATTTTTTAACAATGCCTGAATATAATCGAAATATTTTTAAGGATTTTTCGCATTGTTGAATAAATCAAGTCTTGGTTAATTCAGTTGGCTTGCTTTGTGCTCTGTGCCTACCACCCACAGACATTTCATTGCCACTTTGCAGCTGACTTTGACGAAGAGAGGACGCAAACGATTAAGGCGAAGTAATTCCCAGTTTACTACGGCACATCTTCCAGCAATCTTGAAAGGCCTGGTTATACTTCGGTACTCTCCAAGCATACACGAAGGGATTGATAGCGGAACTTATATATAAAAATCTAGACAAGGCTACATCAATCATGTGGAAAGTTAACGACTTCTTGCATGATTCGCAAAAGTGCAATAGATGGAGAGATATGTACTGAGGCATTAATGTGATGTAGAATAATCCAAGAATTATAACAATTGCTTTGATCATTTTTTTCTCACGTTCCAGTGCTCTACTCGCTACAGAGTTGTAGCCCTCTCTTTGAACTTCGCGTGTACGTCTCGAGAGAGCGCGAAACACGTTCACGTAAACCACAGTCAACAAAATGGCTGGTACAGTTGCGTGCGTGTGAAGATAAATCATCGTATAAGTTTTCTCAGGCACGTTCGTCATAGGTAGAATACAGGTCAACAAAGAGATCACCCACAAAACACCGATAAATATCTTGACTCTTTTTTTAGTAATGATTGTTTTATATTCCATTGGCTTGTTAATCGCCACAAAGCAACTTGTTGACATAGCAACTATTGAGTAACAACTGACGAAAACTGTTTTAATGAAAACAGTATACATAATTCCCCTGAATAATTCCAGGAAAGGCATATTTACTTGTTTGTAACGATACACATCTCTCACCGCCACAAGCGAGACGTTTAACAGCCCAACAAGTAAGTCAGAAGCGCTCAAATTGGTGATCAATAAACAGGGCGGAGTACGAAGCGTTTTTTGGGGATCCTTGTAAGTAATGAAGAGGAGAAGTGAGTTTCCTATGATAATAGTGAAGGCCAGAAAAAATCCAACGAATGCTAAAGTCAACCAGTAGCCTTTGTCTTGAATTATCGACAGGTAAACATCAAAGTTTGGATCCGAAGAATTCAGCGCAGTCATCTTGGATCACTGAGAACTAACGTGATGAACTGATGGAAATGATCTCGAAAATGTCTTAATTACTTAAACGCAGCCCTATATATTACGCCAACGCTTCCTGTGTGACAATAGACCTTTGAAAAATGACATTTCATAAGGAGACCAGGGAGAGATCTTCTCTACATAAGTACCCTATATTTACATGGTATTGTAGACCATGATAGTGTAGAGATGCATTAAAGTTTGATTGGCGTGTAAAGTATTTGTACCATTATAATGACATCTTAATATGTATTGCCTATACAACTATCGGAAGCAATAAAAATTCGGATGCCAAGATTAATCCTTTTCCTAAAGTTAAAGGAAAAATACAAACCCCTTTTCCTGACAGTTCTAGTTCTTTTTCAATCGGCAAAACTCGTTTGATGATGACCAGAGGAGACTATAGCCACAGGTTCTCCGGTTCATGTTCCATATAAATTGAAAGAGGTTTTAATTGTTAGCACTACAACGAATGAATTTGCTTATACCCATTAGTCATCGGAAATTGATTTTAAAAGCTCATTGCGGAAGTTGAACAAAACAGTCATGTGCTGTTATTAGACCTTATAGTCACCAGTATTGGTAACGGGTACCGAAGTTTTCATTTTAGGTCCTCCACTACGCTGGTTTAGTTTATCACAAATAACTATTTACTCAGGTATTTCTTGACACGGAATTGCATCTAGAAAGTAATGCACAAAGGAGAATCATATGAGTTAATATAGGACCGGCTAGTGACTTTCGAAAAATTAAAAACTTCTTCGACTCCTAACCATTTCTAGATAAATAAAAGTAGCCATGATCAACATGTTTTCTTAAACGTTATTACTCTTCAACACTTGAAAGCACAATTAAGGTACAGTTTTAGGGTTGTAACTGTTAAAAGGTACAGTTCACTTGACGATTGTCGGTTAAAATTCAGTTACTTGTCGGTAGTCGGTTAAAATTTTCGTTAGTCGGTAACTCTCAGTTAATAAGTAAAAATGCATGTTAATTATAATAGTTGTTATGTATTTCACCCCTGAGTTTCAAGACTTTGATCCTAATAAAACCTAAGAATGCATCATATCATTACACTTTAAAAATTTCATGAACTCTGAATTGTTTTTGCAACATAATAGTTTATTTCACCTTTGTTTGCCAATATAGTCCGGTTAAAATCACCAAAGCTTTTATTGTAAACGAGAGCTTGGTTTCCCTATTGATCAAGAGAGGTTAACTGGACACAGAGGAAAACGCCCACTCTAGCATTTTGGATACGTAAATTACTTTAAGTGAAAAACTGCAAGGGGTGACGGGCTGTACATCTATAACGGCGTGAAACCGTGTGTTTGACTCTCACGAGCATGCTTTCCTTTCTTGCAGGAAATAATAGGTCGTTCCTTGAACATTTGGTAAAGTAGTGATTGGTTTTGTATGAGATTCCATTTTATCATCAAAGCTTCTTTTATGGTAGACACTAAGGGTTAGTATTGTGTCAGGAAAGGCCATATTTCTTTTTCTTCCTTGTTGTTTTCTTTCAGGAGCGAGGACTTCCTTGAGTTATATTTCTGATAGCAGCTTTTCTTTCAAATTGTGTGGGTAGCCTCTGTCCACCAAGCATTTTTGACGTTTGAAATACTTTCCTTAAACGTTGCTTCAGAGGAGTTTGGAACGCTTCACCTCTTGACAAATCCGGCATTTTAACACTTTGTGGGTGACAAAAGGTGAAATGTGTGTACTGGAAAGTTTTCTTTGATGTGTATTCACATCAAAGATAGCTTTTTCGTTGAATCTTTTGCCTTTGTGTATTTATAACCGTGTCTAAAAACACAGTCTCAGTGTCAGATATTTCGGCCGTGAATTTAATATTAGGGTGATGTAAGTTTCACTGAAGTTTGCTTGAGAGAAGAAAGCTGCGATGTTTGATTTACGTACGTCCCACAGATCTATGTATTTTTTCCAAACTGTTGGTTTAAAGACTGTCGGTTTTGCTTACTGAGAATTTGTGTTTCAATATATGCCATGAAAATGTTGCCAAAGGAAACTGCTATCTTTTTGCCCATCGCGGTACTGTGGGTTTGTCGGTGGTGCTTTCCTTTGAACTGGAAAGAATTTTCTTTGAGGATTAATCTAAGCATTTCTCGCAGGTAATGTGTAGGAATAAAAGGGTTGTCTTTGTAGACATTTTTATACGCTCTACAAACTATTTCAATACCGTCGTTTTCTGCTATATTTGCCACGACTTGTGACATCCATCAAAACAAGAAATGTTCGGTACGTTTTTCACCTTTTTTTAAAAAATATAATTTATAAAGGCGTTCGTATTTTTAAGGTGTGACTTCCGTGATTTTGATATTGGTTGTAGCAATGTCACTTATCAATAAAAGAGGAAATTCTTTCCATTGGACCATCTGATAAGTCATAAACGTGATGTGATCACTTCCTAAGCTAGAAAAAATTTACAAAGTACTCTTCTTTATGAAAAAAATATCGATAATGTCGGTTAATATTTTTCCTGTCCGTAGTCGGTAATTTTTTTCTTGTTCTGTCGGTAGTCAGTAATATTTTTCGCCCTTTGTCGCTAGTCGGTTTACCCCATTCACACCCTCTATTTATACAGACCCCCCACTACTGAGTATTTAAGAAATTGGTTGAATGAAGAGTTTGTTTTAACACAGGGCAACATCAGTGCACTGATGATCTACAAAAAGCTGTTCTCATGTGTTTTCTGAAAGACGTTGAGTTGACGCGGAGCGCTGCGTCACGCAAATTTCTGAACTCGAATCACTTGAGTCTCCTCGCCTAGTGTCAGTACACCTCAGTATGAGCAGTAAACGCATATAATATAGACAAGGTCTTTTATTCAACTTAAAGGACATCCACAAAGTAGCTCCTCGTCCGCAATATTCCACATCGAATTGAAAATTAGAAATGTTGGTTTTTGAAGAGAAGGAAAAATCGGATCTACCGAAGAAAAATCTCGGACATGATGAGGAACTCTGCTCACGTTTGACGTCACTTCCGGGACTTGAATTGTTGTCCTTCAAAGACTATTATAATATTTGGATCCAGCAAAAAGAAAAAGCAAGACAAAAGCTAATGGCACTCATGCAAAGCTACTTGATAATGACATAGATAAGAGAAGGAAATAAAGCGCAGGTGTCGTTTCCAGAATCATTGTCGATCGCTACGTAGGCGAAGATCCTGGGAACAAACGCGAGGGCGGAAAAAACAAATACAGTATCCTCAGGAATTGGGACGAACTAGAAACAAGGAGGGAATCCAACGCGTGTGATCTCGAGTGACCCGCGAGGGCTGGAGGCAAAACTTCATTGTTACATTCCAAGAAAATAATTCTGCACCAAGAAAATTATCTGACTGACTGAAGAGAAATCGGGTCCAGTGGTGACACTTTGAGAAACTTAAAGGGTAAAAATAAGCAGTTATGAAATATTCATAATTTTTCTGAGGACTGAAACAAAAAGAATTATATTTTATCGTGAAGCGATCGTGATTTCTCCCAAATTCTTTCTTTACTGCAACATTGGTGAAGAGGCGCCCCAGAGTGCCCTTGTCGGCCAGTTCTCACAGCACG